>NC_088229.1:21898015-22000515 GCF_036934945.1 Oncorhynchus masou masou
ACCAAATCACCCAAGAATGAGAGTGTATATGTATATATGTTTATATATATATATATGTATATATATATGAATATATATATATATATATATATATATATATATATATATATATGTATATATATATATATATATATATATATATATATATATATGTATATATGTGTATATATGTATGTATATATATATATGTGTATATATGTGTATATATATGTGTATGTGTATATATGTGTATATATATATATGTGTGTAACGGATGTGAAACGGCTAGCTTAGTTAGCGGTGTGCGCTAAATAGCATTTCAATCGGTGACGTCACTTGCTCTGAGACCTTGAAGTTGTAGTTCCCCTTGCTCTGCAAGGGCCGCGGCTTTTGTGGAGCGATGGGTAACGACGCTTCGAGGGTGACTGTTGTTGATGTGTGCAGAGGGTCCCTGGTTCGCACCCGGGTATTGGCGAGGGGACGGTTTAACATTATACTGTTACATTGATGCTGTTGACCCGGATCACTGGTTGCTGCGGCACAAGGGGGGTGAGTGGACGGTTTAAAATTATACTGTTATATATATATATATATATATACATATATATATATATATGTATATATATATTTAAAAAAAATGTATATATATAATGTATAATATATGCATATATTTTTTCTCTCTGTGTCCCTTCTTTCTCTGTCTCTTACACACACACACACACACACACACACACACACACACACACACACACACACACACACACACACACACACACACACACACACATGCAAGACCTTTATAAACCTGGCACTGGGATCTTTAAAAAAAATGACAGTTAGGTAATCCTGTATTACTAAAAATATAATGGAACAGAGGTCCTTCAGAGGGCTATTTTCTGCCATAGTCTGACGCTTCATTTAAGTATTCAAGTTTCATTATTCTGAAGAAAATGCACAGAGGGAGCCATGAGAGTTGGCAATATGACCAATAGTGACATATTACTGTAGGCCTAGTTTGGTGAAGACGAGACCCGTCTCATCAGCATTGCGTCCTGCAATTAAACTTGCTAATAGCGCAGTACGCGCCATATATACAGTATACGAATCATACTATACGTATTTTTGTGCACTTCCAATACTTAGGCCCGTAATATACAATGGTCTAATGGTTTAGTTACTTTAGACCATTAGACCATGAATCGGCTTGAGGAACGTCCCTTCACCGCGGAGATTTGGGGAAATGCTTGAGAAGTGGAGTTACAGCAAACCAGTAGCATCAGCTATAGGCTATAATATTAAACCAATTTAAAAAAAGAGTTTAACGGTTGGTAAAGAGTTTAACGGCTGATAAATGCAGTTAAAAAGACAACATAAAATGTTCGTTAAATTTATCATTACAGACAATAAATCAAAACGTTTGGAAAAATATACATTTTAAATTGCCTTGAGTCTAGGCTACATGTCTATAACGATTGTGCAGCATACCTTGCGCGTCGCCACGGGAGCGCTCCTGAGCACCACGCGCGCTCAGGACAGTTCACAGATTTGCAAGGAGTCCATATCTTCGTTTATCTGTGCCACCACTAGTGCGAAGTTACCGCCTCTGTAGTTGAAAATCGTTTTCTAAATGCACTTTATTTTCATCATAGGGGATTTTAGAAATTAGCAGAGGATTATTTTATTGGTTTCCCTGAACCGTCGCGACACAGGCAAGCGGAAACTCCTTATACCGATAAAGTATGTATATTGGAGACGTGTGAACTATTTTACGTTTATATTATTTTTCAGCTAACAATTTTCTGAAAGAAACTGGACTGTCGAAAGATTTGTAGAGGACTCGATCGAGTAGGCAATTATCCGTTACGGATGCGTGACGTTGATCGCAGTGCGGTGATATTACAAGGAACACGGGCAAAGCTGTAGCCTAAAAGGCAACCTCAAGCTGTTGGATGTGGTCTGTACAGGGCAGGGGTGAGGACTTGGACCTCAACAATGAAATGAATCAGTCGTCCAACGTCTTCATTTTCTTTTTCCAAAGACACATCTAGTCATGGGGTGAAGAGGATGAGGTAGAGACTGCGGGGATAGTCTATATGGGAGGGAACATGGAATTTTCTCTATTATATCATCTTTGACAAAAACTGCTTATTAGTGGGAGACCATTACAAGGCATTTTGCCTGACCCCTTTCCCCTTTCCCTTTTTAGCAGGAGAGACAGACAACGTTTAGTGATCATTAATACTTTAGGAAATAATCTATGTAATTGCACCACAACACTTGGCTGTTGAGATCATAACACATCTCGACTGAAGTTAACAAAGAGAACACGGGTTTATGACAAGTGCCACTGGTGTATATTCTCTTTATTTGACTGATCTTTTATTACACAGTAACCCCCTATGTTTGCCTCTCTATAAGAGAGAATAATATTGAATTGTCAAGATGGCTACGGTGCATTTATTGTTTCAGATTTCAACTATACCTCTCTGTCTCTTGTTTCTCTACCTTGATCCATCTCTCTTTTATGGTTTGATTTTGGTTGATAATTTGGAATAATGACACCTGACGCCCAAAGCCCTGGATTTCAACCCTCCACCATCCTTCAAGATGCTGAATTTAAAGACACTAAGTATTCAGCTAACCCCACTCAGTTGTACCACTTACTTGTTTTTCAACTTTGCACCGTTGTCTTGGTTTAGCCATCTCTTATGGACCTAGAACAATTGCAGCCAACCCCATCTTGCATTGCGATATTTGATATGTAATAATTAGAGAAACTGTCGACACACTCTGTTGTGTCCCTTGACCTCTCTGAATCTCTGAAAGGCTTTTTGCGTAAAGTAGAAAGGGACAAAAACAATCTCCAAGTTCATCTTCCTCCAGCCCCCCTGTCCGTCCTCCCCTCTCCCCCCCCACTCATCAGGGCTGGTGGGGGGGTGGGATCTGGAGCTCCAGGGTCGTAGCGGCGGAGGTGGTGGTACCCTGGAGCCTCCCTGGAGCAAGGCCTCCCACCATGGAGACCAGCCCCGAGAGCCCCAACCGTGCCGTGGAGTACCTCCTGGAGCTCAACAACATCATCGAGAGCCAGGCCAAGCTCCTGGAGACACAGCGGCGGCGCATCGAGGAGCTGGAAGGCCAGCTGGACCGAGTCAGCCAGGAGAACCAGGACCTGAGGCTGGAAAGACCCATTCCTCCACGAGCCCCAGAGCTCCCCGAACAGAACCATAGCAACACCAACCACAGATCAGAGAAGCCCCCCTCCCTGCCCATCCACCCTGGCAGCAGTAGTGGAGGTAATGGCAGCACCATCAGCCCTGTTGCCGCCCCGTCCCCTGCGGTGGTGGTGCCCCCTGCAGGGCCAAGCCGGGAGAGACGTGCCCACACCAGGCTGACCCGGGGCATGTCCTGTGGCTCGAACCCAGCCGAGAGGGAGCAGCGGGAGAGACTGGAACACACAGACAGCTCTGATACCAACAGCTCCACCATCCGCAGAAAGTGAGTTATGCTACAATGTGTCTCTGGTTCTCTCTCGTATAATTCCCATGTTTTCTCCACAGTTTCTTTCCATGGCCCATGGAAGCATGGGTTGCTTCACTTGCTTGATGGCTATGGTGTTATGACCCTATTCCCTGACTGAAGTAAAACATTGTCACTAGTTGTCACAGTTTCTTGATGGTAGTTCCCAACATGCCCAAATGATTTATGCCCAAAATGTCCCCTGTTGCTGATCTTACTTAATTTTGTTTGAATTCAACGAGTTGACATGCTGTTCATTTAATTGTGATCGCAGTTATATAACTCCTCTGTGTATCTCAGTAAGTGACAGCACCACAGTTATATAACTCCTCTGTGTATCTCAGTGAGTGACAGCACCACAGTTATATAACTCCTCTGTGTATCTCAGTGAGTGACAGCACCACAGTTATATAACTCCCTCTGTGTATTCTCAGTGAGTGACAGCACCACAGTTATATAACTCCTCTGTGTATCTCAGTGAGTGACAGCACCACAGTTATATAACTCCTCTGTGTATCTCAGTAAGTGACAGCACCACAGTTATATAACTCCTCTGTGTATTTCAGTGAGTGACAGCACCACAGTTATATAACTCCTCTGTGTATCTCAGTGAGTGACAGCACCACAGTTATATAACTCCTCTGTGTATCTCAGTGAGTGACAGCACCACAGTTATATAACTCCTCTGTGTATCTCAGTGAGTGACAGCACCACAGTTATATAACTCCTCTGTGTATCTCAGTGAGTGACAGCACCATTGAGTAAAACCAGAGGGATATTTTTCCTCCTGATCACACGAGTTTGAGGGGAAGTGATGTGCTCACTGTGTAAAGACCGCAACACAGATAGGTAGCTACTGTACTGAATGGGTGAGTGTGTGACACACTGGGATTATTAGATATTGATGAATCTGCTTGGAGCTTTGTTTTAAGGATCCTGAGTGTATTTATGTGGATAGGGTTTCATTTACACAGACTGGCTATTACTGTAATTCCGTCTAAATTTTAGTTCAGTGAGTGAAATGTATAGGCACTGCACTGTGTGGGCTGTTCATGTGTTCCTCTTTCTGTGGGTGTTCCATTGTATGAGTGTGCTGATTTTGTTAGTGGGGTCGTGTGAAGGAGGGATTTTGATGCATTGTGTGTAGGAGTGAGATATGTACAGTATTGTGCAGAGGACGGCAGTGTGCAGTGTGTGTGTGTGTGTGTGTGTTTTTGCCTGTCAGAAAAATATAGCTGGACGCCCACGTCTGCTCAGAAATACACTTTTGTTATGTCTTGTGGGTTTCATAACCACATCTTTATAACAATTAAATAATGATGAGAAGGGAGACAGGAATTAGCTCAACCATTTATCTGAACAAACCCTTCTCAGTGTACAACTCCCATGATGCTCTGCGTGGGTTTCATACACCACATCCTGTCCCCACCTATTTAAAAACAATTATGAACAAGTCCAAGTGTCTTGGTGCCCACCTATCACTCGTAGTGTAATGGCGGTCAACCTGGCTCTCAATAACAGTAGCTAGATTTCCATCCAATTGGTGACAGATTTTCACACAAATATTCTAAAACCCACATAAAAACTAAATTTCCCACCAGTGATGTTTGCATCAAATTGACTCAAAAAAGCTGTACGTGATGATGCAGTGCACATAAAAATGTTTTTTCGTGGTTAAATTTCCATGTACCAAATAAAAAATACACTCTGGTTTTCTTACAAAAAAAATTATGTTATGTAGCGAGTGTTCCCACTCTGGTATTGGCACGTGTGCTCTAGCCAACAACTCGCAGATACAGTGTGGATAGGCCAGCCTACATGATAAGATTATAATGGACAAAAGAGCAAGATTATTTTTATTTGTCAAATGGCAGCCAATCATCGATGATCATGTCACCAGAATAAGAACCTCGATATTTATTGGAAAGGAGCATCAATTGAGCTCATCACCTTGCACTTTCACCACCCTCTGAAGATCAACATCATTTATTTAATATGTAGCCAACTAGGCATAGTGGGAGGATCACTCAACATGTTATCGCGTGAGGTGTGACTCCAAGTTTATTTCAATATGATGGTTATTATATCAATATTTGCGCATAAAAGCATTTCCACTGACATTTCTCACAAAATACATTTTACCAACACAAAATATCCTCCTTGTCTAGCGTATTTTGTTTTGTCGACATTTGGAAAGGCCTGATGGAAAGTTTCATGACATTTCTTATTCAACATGTACTTTACTCGCATGAAATGATTGGATGGAAACATGGTTACTGTCTTTAGACTGTGGCGTAAGACACGTGTAGGCATGTGAATAGCCTGTGTTACAGTCTCATCACACACTTGTATGGGTGTGCCTGAGTCAGTGTCCTGAGAATGTGACTGTGAGCCCTTAGGTGATGCCTGCTGGGTCAGAGTGTCACCCAGTAACAGTTCTGGGCCACCCACGACTGGTGATTCTATCGGTGTTGCTTTACGCGCCAGTAACTGATCTATGTGCCTTTTCCAGATGACATCCTCAGCAGGCTTGACAATGTAGGACACAAGACCAGTCTGAGCAATGACTGCAGCAGAAACCTACTTTGGTCCTTTGAGGTAGATCCTAGCTAAGACAGTTTCTCCAGGATTGAAAACTCTGTTCTTTGCTCTCAGTACACAACATTTGATTTAACCTTCCTGTTGACATCGCACTCCTTTGCGTTCAGAGGTTTGAGTAGGTCAAAGCTTGTGTATAACTCTCTCTTCATGAGTAGCGATGAAAGCAATGCTTTGGTGGTTGCATGAAGCTTGTTCCTATAGGGTAGAAGGAAGCTGTGTAAGCATTGGTCAGTTGTCGCCTACAAGATGGAGTAACAAGCTGAACTGACTTCTCCAAGATTCTCGATTGTCTTCTCAGCAGTAGTAGACCTCATGATGGCAATCTCTGGCCACTTGCTATGAGCATCCACGACCACGAGAAAGATTCTGTCTTCAAATGGACCTGCGAAGTCGACGTGTATGTGCTGCCATGCCTGCTCCAGGCCAATCCCACAGACGAAAAGGTGCAAGTTGCGGTACGTTGAGAACCTTCTGATTTGAGGAACATGTCTCTCCTCAATGCTTCCATCCAACCCAGGCCACCAGAAGTAACTTCGTGTGATTTCCTTAATGCAAACCATTCCACAATTCTAGCTGTTGCAACACACTGGTGTCCTCAGCTAAGGCAGAATGATTACTCTCCTCCCCCATGGCAGACAACCAGACAACCCAGCGGCTCTATCTTTGATGATGATGTCCATCACTTCAGATAACATCAGGTTGTTTCTGGTGTTTTTTCTGCACTTGTGTTGAAGGGACTGGTGCGTTTTCCACTTGTCTGAAGTAGAAGATGTCCACCAGGCATGACTCTGTCTTGACCCACAGGTAGTGGTAACCTGGAAAGTCCACCTGCATTGCAGTGCAGTTCTGACTTGTGGTACTTGATGTCATATATGCGGTCCAAATGTGCTCGTCAGCAAATGATGAGCTGTAAGGAGGGTGAACTTCCTCCCATACTGATACTAGTGAAAAATACTCACTCAAAATATGATGCCGAGGGCTGCTCGTTATATCTGTGTGTAGTTACTTTCTGCTTTGTTCAATGTCCTTGATGCGAAAGCGATCGGCTACTCTTTACCTGAAGGCATTGTCGTGTCTTTGGCTATGCCGGATTAAGTGATTTGACATGCTATTTTATAAAATAATTTCTCCGTAATTAATATTACCTGATTGAGCTAATCATGTAAATATTAATCGTCACCTTAATTCAGTCTCATCTGAAAGTTGTAAATTCTTGGTTATCTGCACGAACCCTGGCTAACAAGTTGAATCAGCAATACAAAAATGCAATACAGTATTTTATGCATTCTAAATTACCGCCCACTTGGAAAAGGAAAATGCAATAAATATTTACTCTGAGCTGCGCTTCACTAGGTTGGTGGTAGATGGAAGGCCATGTTGCCAAACCGAGTCCTTTGTCCTTTGTCTCTGGTGGTCAATTGCATACGTTGTAGTAATGTAGTTGTGTGATAGAGGGGATACTCTGTCTGTTCCTTCCTAACCCTCATTTGCAGCTGCTGTTGCTAACTCAATGGCTAGGAGGTATCACTTCTGTAGTGAATAAAGGTTCAAAGTTCATACCATTTGCAACCAAAGCTCACGCTGATGTTGGCTTCGTTCTGTAGTTATTATCTGAACCATTCTGACATCGGACCGTCATCCTCACATCCTCGGAACAGGAGGTTACATTTTCGTCAAGGGCTTATATAGTGGAGGGAGAAAAGGGGTGTCTTTCATAGTTTGCAATCTATGTATCTTCACGTGGGCAGGCCACTGAGTCGGGCCTAATTCACTCATGAAACCCAATTCTCACATTTTAGAAATTAAAATCACATTTCATCCCATCACAAATAATTTCATATTCAAACATTTAAATTGAACAACAATTCCATGTGAATCCGATAACTCTGATGTGTAGACTTTACATTGTAGAGTTTGTTATTTTATCATTGATGAGAATGTCTCAGATGACAACCGAACTGACATCATATTCAAGTACCACTGCATATGTTCAATTGGTCAGATTACCAGAATATAGTTGTTAATCAAGGGTTTTGCAAATGTAACATCAGTAGGGTAGAGAGAGGAAAAAGGGGGGAAGAGGTATTTATAACTGTCATAAACCAACCCCAGGCCAACGTCATGACAGCATGATATAGGACACTATTGCGCCCATACTGTTTGTTGCATGTGTTGCACTCCGAAGCTTTACGTTGTGTTGTTTATTGTTTTTTTGGTGGAACGTTTAATAAAGAAAATGTACGCCAACCATGCTGCACCTTGGTCCGGTCATTCCACCACTAACGACGGACATGGACCAAGCAGCATGGCCAGGAGGAGTGGACATGGGAGGACATCCTAGACGGCAAAGGATCCTGGATGTGGGAGGAGATCCTGGCCGGAAGGGATCGCCTACCATGGGGACAGGTGGAATCAGCGAGGGAGGAACTGTGACGAGACCAGGACTCACGGCAACGACGGAAGCCCGAGAGGCAGCTCCAAAAAATGTTTTTGGGGTAGCACACGGGGAGATTGGCGGAGTCAGGGTTTAGACTTGAGCCAGCATGTGATCGGTCAGGCACCGTGTTATGCGGTGATGCGCACTGGGTCTCCAGTGAGCATCACAGGCCGGTGCGCACAGTGTCAGCGCCTCACATTTGCCGGGCGGAAGTGGGCATCAGGCCAGGATGGGTTGTGCCAGCTCAACGCTCGAGACCTCCAGTGTGCCTCCATGGCCCAGTGTATCCGGTGCCTGCTCCACGCACCAAGCTCCCAGTGCGTCTCCACAGTCCGGTGAGACCTGTTCCGGTTCCATGTACCAGGCCTCCAGTATGTTTGCCCCAGCCTGGTAAGCCCTGTGGCAGCTCCACGTACCAGGCTTCCAGTACGTCTCCTCAGTCCAGTGATGATCCATGGCACGAGGCCTGCAGTGATGATCCAGGGAAAGGAGCTTCCAGCGACGGTCCCCAGTCTGGAGCCTCCAGCGACGGTCCCCAGTCCGGAGCCTCCAGCGACGGTCCGCAGTCCGGAGCCTCCAGCGACGGTCCCCAGTCCGGAGCCTCCAGCGACGGTCCGCAGTCCGGAGCCTCCAGCGACGGTCCGCAGTCCGGAGCCTCCAGCGACGGTCCCCAGTCCGGAGCCTCCAGCGACGGCCCCCAGTCCGGAGCCTCCAGCGACGGTCCCCAGTCCGGAGCCTCCAGCGACGGTCCCCAGTCCGGAGCCTCCAACGACGGCCCCCAGTCCGGAGCCTCCAGTGGCGGTCCGCAGTCCGAAGCCTCCGGCGATGAGGGCGTTGGGTGGGCAATGACAGGTCCAAGTGCGTCAGTGCCTCAGATATCAGGAGTGTTTCCTTGGTTTTCAGAAACGCTTCCTTGCATTGTCCTGTCCATTTCCATGGTTTGTCCTGACAAAGCAACTGATTCAGCAGCTTCAGCTTTACATTTACATTTACATTTAAGTCATTTAGCAGACGCTCTTATCCAGAGCGACTTACAAATTGGTGAATTCATCTTCTGACATCAGTGGAATAGCCACTTTACAATAGTGCATCTAAATCATTTAAGGGGGTGGGGGGGTGAGAAGGATTGCTTTATCCTATCCTAGGTATTCCTTGAAGAGGTGGGGTTTCAGGTGTCTCCGGAAGGTGGTGATTGACTCCGCTGTCCTGGCGTCGTGAGGGAGTTTGTTCCACCATTGGGGGGCCAGAGCAGCAAACAGTTTTGACTGGGCTGAGCGGGAACTGTACTTCCTCAGTGGTAGGGAGGCGAGCAGGCCAGAGGTGGATGAACGCAGTGCCCTTGTTTGGGTGTAGGGCCTGATCAGAGCCTGGAGGTACTGCGGTGCCGTTCCCCTCACAGCTCCGTAGGCAAGCACCATGGTCTTGTAGCGGATGCGAGCTTCAACTGGAAGCCAGTGGAGAGAGCGGAGGAGCGGGGTGACGTGAGAGAACTTGGGAAGGTTGAACACCAGACGGGCTGCGGCGTTCTGGATGAGTTGTAGGGGTTTAATGGCACAGGCAGGGAGCCCAGCCAACAGCGAGTTGCAGTAATCCAGACGGGAGATGACAAGTGCCTGGATTAGGACCTGCGCCGCTTCCTGTGTGAGGCAGGGGCGTACTCTGCGGATGTTGTAGAGCATGAACCTACAGGAACGGGCCACCGCCTTGATGTTAGTTGAGAACGACAGGGTGTTGTCCAGGATCACGCCAAGGTTCTTAGCGCTCTGGGAGGAGGAAACAATGGAGTTGTCAACCGGGATGGCGAGATCATGGAACGGGCAGTCCTTCCCCGGGAGGAAGAGCAGCTCCGTCTTGCCGAGGTTCAGCTTGAGGTGGTGATCCGTCATCCACACTGATATGTCTGCCAGACATGCAGAGATGCGATTCGCCACCTGGTCATCAGAAGGGGGAAAGGAGAAGATTAATTGTGTGTCGTCTGCATAGCAATGATAGGAGAGACCATGTGAGGTTATGACAGAGCCAAGTGACTTGGTGTATAGCGAGAATAGGAGAGGCCTAGAACAGGAGACAGATTCTCGCCACGCCACCTGGTAGGAGCGACCTGTCAGGTAGGACGCAATCCAAGCGTGGGCCGCACCGGAGATGCCCAACTCGGAGAGGGTGGAGAGGAGGATCTGATGGTTCACAGTGTCGAAGGCAGCCGATAGGTCTAGAAGGATGAGAGCAGAGGAGAGAGAGTTAGCTTTAGCAGTGCGGAGCGCCTCCGTGATACAGAGAAGAGCAGTCTCAGTTGAATGACTAGTCTTGAAACCTGACTGATTTGGATCAAGAAGGTCATTCTGAGAGAGATAGCGGGAGAGCTGGCCAAGGACGGCACGTTCAAGAGTTTTGGAGAGAAAAGAAAGAAGGGATACTGGTCTGTAGTTGTTGACATCGGAGGGATCGAGTGTAGGTTTTTTCAGAAGGGGTGCAACTCTCGCTCTCTTGAAGACGGAAGGGACGTAGCCAGCGGTCAGGGATGAGTTGATGAGCGAGGTGAGGTAAGGGAGAAGGTCTCCGGAAATGGTCTGGAGAAGAGAGGAGGGGATAGGGTCAGCGGGCAGGTTGTTGGGCGGCCGGCCGTCACAAGAAGCGAGATTTCATCTGGAGAGAGAGGGGAGAAAGAGGTCAGAGCACAGGGTAGGGCAGTGTGAGCAGAACCAGCGGTGTCGTTTGACTTAGCAAACGAGGATCGGATGTCGTCGACCTTCTTTTCAAAATGGTTGACGAAGTCATCTGCAGAGAGGGAGGAGGGGGGGGGGAGGAGGATTCAGAAGGGACGAGAAGGTGGCAAAGAGCTTCCTAGGGTTAGAGGCAGATGCTTGGAATTTAGAGTGGAAGAAAGTGGCTTTAGCAGCAGAGACAGAGGAGGAAAATGTAGAGAGGAGGGAGTGAAAGGATGCCAGGTCCGCAGGGAGGCGAGTTTTCCTCCATTTCCGCTCGGCTGCCCGGAGCACTGTTCTGTGAGCTCGCAATGAGTCGTCGAGCCACGGAGCGGGAGGGGAGGGCCGAGCCGGCCTGGAGGATAGGGGACATAGAGAGTCAAAGGATGCAGAAAGGGAAGAGAGGAGGGTTGAGGAGGCAGAATCAGGAGATAGGTTGGAGAAGGTATGAGCAGAGGGAAGAGATGATAGGATGGAAGAGGAGTGAGTAGCGGGGGAGAGAGAGCGAAGGTTGGGACGGCGCGATACCATCCGAGTAGGGGCAGTGTGGGAAGTGTTGGATGAGAGCGAGAGGGAAAAGGATACAAGGTAGTGGTCGGAGACTTGGAGGGGAGTTGCAATGAGGTTAGTGGAAGAACAGCATCTAGTAAAGATGAGGTCGAGCGTATTGCCTGCCTTGTGAGTAGGGGGAAGGTGAGAGGGTGAGGTCAAAGAGGAGAGGAGTGGAAAGAAGGAGGCAGAGAGGAATGAGTCAAAGGTAGACGTGGGGAGGTTAAAGTCACCCAGGACTGTGAGAGGTGAGCCGTCCTCAGGAAAGGAGCTTATCAAGGCATCAAGCTCATTGATGAACTCTCCGAGGGAACCTGGAGGGTGATAAATGATAAGGATGTTAAGCTTGAAAGGGCTGGTAACTGTGACAGCATGGAATTCAAAGGAGGCGATAGACAGATGGGTAAGGGGAGAGAGAGAGAATGACCACTTGGGAGAGATGAGGATCCCGGTGCCACCACCCCGCTGACCAGAAGCTCTCGGGGTGTGCGAGAACACGTGGGCGGACGAAGAGAGAGCAGTAGGAGTAGCAGTGTTGTCTGTGGTGATCCATGTTTCCGTCAGTGCCAAGAAGTCGAGGGACTGGAGGGAGGCATAGGCTGAGATGAACTCTGCCTTGTTGGCCGCAGATCGGCAGTTCCAGAGGCTACCGGAGAAACTCCACGTGGGTCGTGCGCTGGGACCACCCGCGGCCACGCGGTGTGGAGCGTTTGTATGGTCTGTGCAGAGAGGAGAGAACAGGGATAGATAGACACATAGTTGACAGGCTACAGAAGAGGCTACGCTAATGCAAAGGAGATTGGAATGACAAGTGGACTACACTTATCGAATGTTCAGAACGTTAAGCTTACGTAGCAAGAATCTTATTGACTAAAATGATTGAAATGATACAGTACTGCTGGAGTAGGCTAGCTGGCAGTGGCTACGTTGTTGACACTACACTAATCAAGTCGTTCCGTCGAGTGTAATAGTTTCTACAGTGCTGCTATTCGGGGGCTAGCTGGCTAGCTAGCAGTGTTGATTACGTAACGTTACGTTAAAAGAACGACAATAGCTGGCTAGCTAACCTAGAAAATCGCTCCAGACTACACAATTGTCTTAGATACAAAGACGGCTATGTAGCTAGCTAGCTACGATCAAACAAATCAAACCGTTGGACTGTAATGAAGTGAAATGAAAATGTGATACTACCTGTGGAGCGAGGCGGAATGTTGACCGGGTTGTTGAAGTTCAATTCGGAAGACGTTGGCTAGCTGTTGGCTAGCTAGCTAGCAGTGACTCCTACGTTAAGGACGTCAAATAGTTGGCTAGCTAACCTCGGTAAATTAAGATAATCACTCTAAGTCTACACACTCTAAACTACACAATTACCTTGGATACGAAGACAGCAAAGACAACTATGTAGCTAGCTAACACTACACTAATCGAGTTGCTAACCTCAGCATAAAGCGTCCATAGTAATTCAGTAACCCCAGGAAAGAACACAGTTGGCTGACGTTCTGTAGCACTGGGGCATCCAAGAGAGTCTTGACCTTGAAGGCATGTAGCATCAAGGACGTGTCCAAGGTATTCAACCGATGAAGAATGCCCATTTGTCCTTACGAACTCACAGTCCATAGTCCATCAATCTCTGTAAGGTTGAGTCCAAATTCTGTAGAATGTCCTCTTTCGTTCTTTCCAGTAACGAGGATGTCATCCAGGTAGAATTGTACTCCAGGCAATCCACTCAAGATCATCGCCCTTTGGAACAGCGCTGGCGCACTTCTGATTCCAAACGGTAGATGACAGTACCTGAAGACCCTCTTCTGTATCACTATGTTTTTTTATTTTTTATTTCACCTTTATTTAACCAGGTAGGCTAGTTGAGAACACGTTCTCATTTGCAACTGCGACCTGGCCAAGATAAAGCATATCAGTGTGAACAGACAACACAGAGTTACACATGGAGTAAACAATTAACAAGTCAATAACACAGTAGAAAAAAAGAGAGTCTATATACATTGTGTGCAAAAGGCATGAGGAGGTAGGCGAGTAATTACAATTTTGCAGATTAACACTGGAGTGATAAATGATCAGATGGTCATGTACAGGTAGAGAAATTGGTGTGCAAAAGAGCAGAAAAATAAATAAATATAAACAGTATGGGGATGAGGTAGGTAAAATTGGGTGGGCTATTTACCGATAGATTATGTACAGCTGCAGCGATCAGTTAGCTGCTCAGATAGCAGATGTTTGAAGTTAGTGAGGGAGATAAAAGTCTCCAACTTCAGTGATTTTTGCAATTCGTTCCAGTCACAGGCAGCAGAGAACTGGAACAAAAGGTGGCCAAATGAGGTGTTGGCTTTAAGGATGATCAGTGAGATACACCTGCTGGAGCGCGTGCTACTGGTGGGTGTTGCAATTGTTCAGCATCTCCTTTGACTTTTCATCCACATGCATCTGCAGGTAGGGTTGGCAGAGGTTGATTTAGCTGAATTTTGACCTTCAGCAAAACCCGCGAAAAGGTCATTGGTGTGTGGTAACGGTTAACTGTGACTTTAAAGTCTCCACATATCCTGATTCCACCATCCTTCTTAAGGACTGGTACTATGGGTGTTACCCATTCACTCACACTGACAGGCTCCAGTACTTTGTGCTTGACTAAAGCGTCCAAGTCAGTTACATGACATAGAGTGGCAGCTTGTCAGTTTGTCTGTTTAACTGAACTGTGACCTCAGTGAGGTCTCTTACGGCGACAGATTCACCTGTGTAAGTCTTTAACATGATGTGTGCTAGCTGAAGTGGAAGGTGTTTCAGTGTCTTTTTGTAGACTGTGTCTGACACATCTCCATATGCACCGGCTACCCATTTAGTAAGAGAGAGACATAGTAGCCGTGTGGCCCCACAGCAACAGTCAGAATATTCCGTGTGACTTCCTCGTCTGATGAGTCACTCACCTCTCTGTTCTCTTTCTCAAAAGCGTGAACATGTCTCCGACGTTTTCTCTGAGCTCTTTTTGTTTCTGCAGGCTTGTTCAAGGTGGCCCTTTTACCGCAGCCTCAGCAATCCATGACCAACATGTAGACAGAAGCCTGATGTCCCGCTTTGCCACAGCGGAAGCATGTGCCTTGATTTCCCTTTCTCTGATTTTCAATTGCAACTCTGTGCACTTTCTCTGATGAACTAAACTGCTGAGCCTCATTGGCAGCTAGTTCCATGGACACACTGACTTCAATGGCCCTTGCCAAGTAGGCTACCGGGCTACTTGGAAAAAGCCATGGGATTGTTTTTTAATACCGTCAAAACAATTTATTTTCAATAAATGTGAATATTTGTAGCTACTTTTTAAGTTAATACGTTAGGAGATAAATCAGATTGTGTTCTTCATTTCACCTGTCACATTATTTTACATTATGAAGCTTACCATAGTTCCCCAGAACAGTTGAGCCAGTCATGTGTTTGTTTTAAATAGCACAATGGGGGAGTCTCTGTTGCGCGGCGCACATGAGGTGATGAAGTTATGTTTGCCATCAGATATCTTATAATGGCTTTCTGCCAGAAGTCAAAGAGCTCTGGATGAGTTATCTGTACTGTACAGTTGCCATTTTTGCCCTGTGCTTCCTACTAGTTTTTTTCTTCACTGTTCTTCTCCCATCTGCTCCATGTACACATTCTGCTCTTCCTTCTGAAAAGAATGCATCACAACTTTGTTCATTTGCACAATTTCTCTTGTTCACACACTCACCAAAAATGACATTCGGTAACTATTAGCTATGCTTGTATAACTGAGGTGGATTTGCCAGCATCGTTAGCATTTAGTTAACAGCGTCTATGTGATTTCGCTATTAGTTTGTGCTAATTTTGTTAGAATTCTTGTGTTTTAGCGCCCCCTTATGTGCTATGCCGGTAATACCATATATCCCGGAATGAGAGAAGGACAGTATGACGATATGAAAATCTGGATACCGCCTAAGCCTATTGCCAAGATCAGATTACTTTCAGTCAGTTGTATCTTTTGTGTAGCTTCATTCCGTAGCATTCAGTACATCATTAAACTTAAAGTACTCTGATAGTTTATTTAATGCAGCAGCAAACATTGTCACTGATTCTCCCTCTTCCTAATTTATCCTGTGGAATCTAAACAGCAGGGGCGGCAGGGTAGCCTAGTGGTTAGAGCGTTGGACTAGTAACTGAAAGTTTGCAAGTTCAAATCTCCGAGCTGACAAGGTACAAATCTGTCATTCTGCCCCTGAACAGGCAGTTAACCCAGTTAACCCCCCGTTCCTCAGCTGTCATTGAAAATAAGAATTTGTTCTTAACTGACTTGCCTAGTAAAATAAAGGTTAATAAATAAACCTTTCAGCAATAACTAATGGTTTTGGTGAAAAGTGTCCTTTCAGTATTTTCACAATATCCCCATATGTCTTATTATCTGGCCTGTCTGGCTGTAGCAGGCTGCATAGTAAATTAAATGTCTTTGGCCCCACTTGCCTCTGCTATCAATTAGCATGTGCAATTAGCGATGGAAGATAACAGTTTTAAACATTAAAAAACAACTTCTTCCAGACAGAATATTTACTGTAGGTTCAGACTTACTCTTCGCCAACCTTTTATGTCTCGTGGTTTCATAAGCCCTCCTATATAACAATTCAATAATGATGAGACGGGAATTAGCCTGAACGTGCGTATCTCAATGTACAACTCCCATGATGCTCGGCATCACAACCACAATACACCATAACTTTTCTGTATTTTTCTCTGAGTGAAGGTTAGGTTAGTTTCTGAGTGAAGTAGATGAGCTCTTTACTGGCCAGGTCAAGCTAAAGTGAAAGTCTGGAACTCATCTCAGTTTTACTTCCACACACAGATTATAATGTTTGGTCTAATATGTTCTGGTACTAGGTCTATTATCTAAGCTGTTTGACTAGAGGCAGATCCCTGTGAAAATACTGTTGTATTCTAACATATGACCAAAAAGCTAGTTGCATCATACAGCATGTGTTATGAAGCTATAATAACATCAGAAAAATCATCATCTAATTTCTCATTTTGGTGGACTACGACCTAATTCCTTCATTGTGTCATGACTTGATCTTCATTTGTTCTCAGTCCCTCATCAAATTGATTCAGACTCTTGACTAGACTAAATTCCCTATTGATCAGGAACGTCTCCCATAGTCTCAGTCTATTCTTCCGTTCCTTCCTCTGTGTCCCCCTGCCTCCATCCCGTGGGATGACTTAGTCATTAGATAGAAACACATATTAGTTATTTATGTGGGTGTTATGTGAATGTAGGACAGTTTGCTGATTCTCCTGTTAATGGTAGTGTTGGTTGTGACACATTAGCTACTTGGTTTAGGTGTTTATCTAATAGCTACTGTTCTTCAATTCAAGTGCCACATTTACAGTAATAAAGAATTGTGATTTATTTTAGGTTTGCCTATATGTAGATCTCTGCCCAGACCTTGTCCTCAAAACCTTACCAAACTCTCACCTGTCAGCTCGTTCTTAGGCTACTGGTGAGGCCTGTCATCTGTCAACAACAACACACTAATAATCACAATATTTACTTCTTCCATATTCAGGTCACCCTCTGCCATCTAGATATGGTTCAGATCAAAGCGTGAAAGAGAGACAGAGGGAGGAGGGATATAGAGTGGAAGGGAGGGAGATAGAGTAGAGAGGGCGGGGAAGAGAGAGAGAGGGAGGAGGGATATAGGGTGGAAGGGAGGAGAGAGTAGAGAGGGCGGGGAAAGAGAGAGAGAGGGAGGAGGGATATAGGGTGGAAGGGAGGGAGAGAGTAGAGAGGGCGGGGAAGAGAGAGAGAGGGAGGAGGGATATAGGGTGGAAGGGAGGGAGAGAGTAGAGAGGGCGGGGAAGAGAGAGAGAGGGAGGAGGGATATAGAGTAGAGAGGGCGGGGAAGAGAGAGAGAGGGAGGAGGGATATAGGGTGGAAGGGAGGGAGATAGAGTAGAGAGGGCGGGGAAGAGAGAGAGAGGGAGGAGGGATATAGGGTGGAAGGGAGGGAGATAGAGTAGAGAGGGCGGGGAAGAGAGAGAGAGGGAGGAGGGATATAGAGTGGAAGGGAGGGAGATAGAGTAGAGAGGGTGGGGGAAGAGAGAGAGCGACCCCAACTCAGCATGCTTCGTTCTAAAAGAGAAACCGTGGAACACACACACTGGTTCACCATCTGTTATCAGGGAGGTAGAGGGAGATAAATGGAGGGAGAGAGATAGAAAGAGAGAGAGAACAAGCGAGAGAGAGGTAGCGAGCTAGAGAAATGGAGGAGGCAGGGAGAGGGCAGGGCAGAGGAACTAGGTTTAGAGATAAGGTATTTATGGTCTCTTAGTGAAGGTTCTTCCAAAAAACTCAGCATTGCCCATGTGACTGTCCTGTCCTGTCCTCCTGCTCTGAGTTATAGGGCTGTGATACAGTAGAATGGCCTGACTTAGAGTATGATAACCGTGTCACTTCTGCTTCTGAACCACAGCAACAACAGCACAAACTAGCCCATCTCCTCTTCCAGCGGCTCAGCGGAGAAGCTCTCCCATATTTCGTCCCATATTCCACTCCCTCTGGCACCGCTAATGGGAAGATGAACAATGTGAGTCACAGGTCCTCAGGTTACTGAATCTGACAGAGATACAGGGGTCAGCAGAGTCAGGAGTCAGTCTGGAGCCATGTCAGTGGCTGTGTGCCTAATGGTCCTATTGGTTGTGGTCAAAGTGGTGCACAAGTGAATAGAGTGCTGTTTGGGTGTATTCTGTCATGTGTGCATTTCTGCATGCTTGTGCAAATGTTTGGAAGTGTCTGGCTCCGTGTGAAACAGAGATGGAGACTCACACAGAGGGAGTGTGAGAGATTAATTAGTGTGACCTGAGTTCAATTACTCCTGGCCAAGGGGCGGTGATTACTGCTGTGTGTGTGTGTGTGTGTGTGTGTGTGTGTGTGTGTGCGCATACGCGTGCGTTTGAGAGAGAGTGTATGTGTGTGTGATCTCCTGGGATGTCCAATATTAGACAGTAGGCATCCCAGGCATCTTATGGCCATCATGGAATCTTTTTAATGGGATGATATGACAGTTCTCCCCATGCTGAAATATTCCACCAGGTAGCAAGTACTACTATAATGTTGATCTTGGCTTGCAAAATGGCTTGCTCGTAACATTTCCCTGTAGAGAAGGAACGTAGGAAACTTAAGGTGTTTAGGACGGCCGGTTAGAGTTACTGAGTATTGCTGATGTGCTGAAGAAAAGAAAGAAGTTGAGTTATCTCTCTCTCTCTCTCTTTCTCTCTCTCTGTCCTTCTCTTCCTCTCCTCTCTCTCCTCTCTGCCTCTCTTGAGGACACTACATGTGGATATTTCCTCTGCTTTGTAGGCTGACATTTATTCTGTTTTGAAATGCAGGGGATGGTAATGGCTTTTGTTGCAGAGGAAGATAATTCTGTTGAATCACTCACATACTTGCTCTTTCATTCTTTCTTTCTTTCTCTCTCTCTCTCTCTCTCTCTCTCTCTCTCTCTTTCTTTCTCCCCCTCACTGTTTCTGTTTCCCTCTGCTGCAGATATGACTCAGAGGAGCTGCAAAAATTACTTTTGTATCCTCTTCCTCCATCACTCACTTCCTCTTTTCTCCTCCATCACCATCTGGTTTACCCTTTCTCCTTTTTTAGTCTGAAGAAATGATAGATGTCGATGAAAGTTGTCTGTGATTATATACAGTACTAGTCAAATGTTTGGACACACCTACTCATTCAAGGGTATTTCTTTATTTGTACTATTTTCTACATTGTAGAATAATAGTGAAGAGATCAGAACTATGAAATATCACACATGGAATCATGTAGTACCCAAAAAAGTGTTAAACAAATCAAAACATATTTTATATTTGAGATTCTTCAAAGTAGCCACCCTTTGCCTTGATGACAGCTTTGCAAACTCTTGTCATTCTCTCAACCAGCTTCATGAGGTAGTCACCTGGAATACATTTCAATTAACAGGTGTGCCTTGTTAAAAGTTCATTTGTCGCATTTGAGCCAATTGTGTTGTGACAAGGTAGGGGTAGTATACAGTAGACAGCCCTATTTGGTAAAAGACCAAGTCCATATTTAAAGCTTCACCTGGAATGCTTTTCCAACAGCCTTGAAGGAGTTCCCACATATGCTGAGCACTTGTTGGCTGCTTTCCCTTCACCCTGCAGTCCAACTCATCCCAAACCATCTCAATTGGATTGAGGTCGGGTGATTGTGGAGGCCAGGTCATCTGATGCAGCACTCCATCACTCTCCTTCTTTGTCAAATAACCCTTACACAGCCTGGGGGTGTGTTGGGTCATTGTCCTGTTGAAAAACAAATGATAGTCCCATTAAGCGTAAACCAGATGGGATGGTGTATCGCTGCAGAATTATGTGGTAGTCATGCTGGTTAAGTGTGCCTTGAATTCTAAATAAATCACAGACAGTGTCACCAGCAAAGCACCCCCACACCATCACACCTCCTCCTCCATGCTTTACGGTGGGAACTAGACATGCAGAGATCATCTGTTCACCTACTTTACATCTCACAAAGATCTCATGTTACTACATGAATCCATATGTGATATTTCATAGTTTTGATGTCATCATTATTATTCTACCATGTAGAAAATAGTAAAAACAAAAGAAAACACTTGAATGAGTAGGTGTGTCCAAACTTTTGACTGGTACTGTAATTGATTTGATTCTCTGACAGAAGCCACTCAAGTCTTTATAACATTGAAGTACATGCACATTACTAATGCGCGGGTTGACTCATTACCCGCAGTCCCCACAGATATCCGCGGGGCGGCCGGGATTAGGGTCATTAAATATTGGGTAGATGAATGGTGTGTGGGTTGGATAAAGACAAAACAACACCTTAAAAAAAGGGAAATCAAATTTACATAATATAAAAATCTGTCTGTTAATCTAGAGAAATCCACTGTTTCGCATGGGCTGCATTTCAATCCGCCATTATCGCCCTTCCGCATCTGTGGTGAAAGGTGGCAGAGTGGTGTTTGTCAGACCATGAGACATCCCGGAAATCGGTTTGGCCTACAAATTATTCTGACCACTCCTTTGAAAGATGAGACTCTCCATTTTGCTTTACGACCCCCACATTTCTCAAAAAAACATCTAAAGGTCCCTAGTACGTTGCCTGTTAAAAAAATAAATGTAAGTATATATGGAGATAGTTTAGTACCTACAATAAGGGGATAAATACATGTCAAAAGGTTTTTAAATAGTTTCCTGATCTTCAGAGCAAACTTCATTTAGATTTTTTTTGTGGTTATCTGTTGTTCCTTGTAGTGAATCTGTTCGTTAATGTGTTTGGCTAATAGCAGTAATGCCAAAATCAATGTTTCATCAAATAATTTTTCAATATATTCTTTTGATAACTTAAGGGGTCTTGAAATTCAAAATCAAATAGCTAAATGATCTTTGGTATGACTGTCTTAAAACAATTCCATATGTTACCTTGGAATGTTTGGGAAAGATTTGGTGAAGTGGTGAAAGAGGATGATGGCAGTAATGTGTGATGATTGTGAGGCGCTGTACAAATTCAACAGTCACAAGACGGGGACTTCAAATAGGTCTATGACACATGAAGGGAACTGCAGCCTACTGTTCAGATGGGTTAAATGAAAACTGAAATCTGGACACTGACTGTAGGTCTATAACTTCTTATATAGCCTTAATATTAACTCCTGCAGAATTAAGCATTTCTTGCAATAAAATGACACACCAAATGTAGGGAACATTTTTACTCGGGAACAGGAGTATAGAAATGTGATTTATTTATTTCAGCATCTTGAGAGAATGCGAATGCGCAGTTAGATACTGTCTGTAAAGGTGCTATCTTTATCAGCATCATAAAAGCTGATAGTAACCTAAATATGCATCCAAGCCGAACTGAAATCTTATCAGAAACACGTTGGATTGTTTTCACAGCTCTCTATTTCCTTACAGCCGGTCAAACTGATGTCATTCAGAAATGTTGCACCTAAAATCTTTCCCGATTCTTTTTTTGTTATTTCATTTTCTCCCTGGTCCCTAAACGTCTTTGCTCTGCGAAAGAAGCAGAGATGACAGAGAGGTTTACGGATGTCAACTAGATTGAAGCCTTCAATCGATCTATTTATGAAATTATTCTGTTGAGCAGGGGTTTATTTAGTCTTCTAGGGCAACATATAATGACAGAGAAGGTACATGTATCTGATAGACAAGTTGACTAACAAGTAGCCTACCAAAATGTTGGCAATTATAAGCAGAAACATATCGAAATCAGACAAAAAAAAATCTGCACTCCCTGTCAAAAAATGGTTCTGCCGTCTCTGACTGTAACCTACAGCGCATTTCCTATATTAGCGGGATCGGGTCAGGTGCGGGCCTTAGATTCTCACTTTATCACATAAAGTCTAGTCAGACGGTTGTGGATTGGTTATTAGCAATTGTGGGCGGATGCGGGTGAACAAACAGCTGACTCACACTCCACTAATGCACATGCTGTTCCCCTTCCCCTCTGTTGCAGTGCATTCTGACATTTGTATCTTTAAGTAGGGACTCTTACACAAAGACACTGCTGAAATAACTTTTCCTTGGGCAGATTTGTGAATATGCTTTAGCTCAACCTGCTTGACCCGTGCCAATAAAGAGCAGTATACTGTATAAGATAATAAGATCTCTCTGGGCCCTCTCTAGTAAAGATGCCCTGAAGGCAGCTGCATCCTCTTCAACAAGTAGTGAAGCTCCTCCCACTACATCCTCTACATGGAAGCACTTAGTTGTGGCGTTGTCTACATTTTACCCTACAGTCACAAAACCACTTTCCTTTGATCTTTTTGGGGATAAAATTATATTTGTAGTTATTCTTCACTGTGTACTATTCTGTTGTAGCTCTAGTAGTCACATATAAGGTTGTGCTGTAAGCCTATTGGGACTTGGAAAAGGTGTGATAACACATAATTGAATATTGATATCAATTAATTTTAAAGTTGGTGTACACTGTCCTTGGCTTAGGTTTATAATATGTTGTAGAAAACATGGTTGCTGTGGAAACTGTAAAGCGTTCCCTAAGGCAGTTCCAATGTTGTGCTTCCGTCCTCCTCCACCTTCTCTCCACCTGCCTCCCCCAGCCTGCCTCACCTCCCACGTTCATTGGGTGGGTTGTGTCAGAGCGGTGACATAGTCATTTAGAGATGCACAGTGGTAATAAGCACATGCAGGACATTAAAACGATGACCTATGACACATTCTTTTGTTGACGCATGAGTAGGTTAACTACTGTAAAAGATGCTCTCTTGACCCCTAGAATGTGGCGGTCATTTCCATGTAAAAGGACCCATGAGCACCAACATAAGAAGTTAATTGGAGCATGTCAAATTGGGGGTGAAATGAAAGCTAAGAGTCTATATATTTGAATTAAGGCATATATACATTTTTCAACCATTTTCAATCCTAATAATTTGGAATAAGCAAAGGCTTTGATTTCTGGGGAAACAGATGGAAAAGGGGTCTGAGAAAACATCTACCAGAAAAAGTCTTAAAAGGCATTAGAAATACATCAAAACACAATAATGTTGAAGTAGAGACACCTGCCAACTAATATCAACACTTAGTTTGGAGAAAATGTTCTGCCTTATGTAAGTTTAAGAAACATTGCCTTGTGCCTTGAAATTCCATTACCACAAACCCATATATCTTTAAGATACACTACATGAGTGAACATCTCATTCCAATATGGAGTTGGTCCCTCCATTGCTGCTATAACAGCCTCCACTCTTTTGTCGGCATTCCAATTCATCACAAAGGTGTTCGATGGAGTTGAGGTCATGGCTTTATGCAGCCAGTCAAGTTCTTCCACACCAATCTTGACAAACCATTTCTGTATGGACCTCACTTTGTGCACAGGGCCATTGTCATGCTGAAACAGGAGAGGGCCTTCCCCAAACTGCTGCCATAAAGTTCGAAACACAGAATCGTCTATAATGTAATTGTATGCTGTAGCGTTAAGATTTCCCTTCACTGGAAGGGGCCTGGCCCGAACCATGAAAAAACAGCCCCAGACCATTATTCCTCCTCCACTGAACTTCACAGTTGGCACTATGCATTCGGGCAGGTAGCGTTCTCCTGGCATCCACCAAACCCAGATTTGTCTGTCGGACTACCAGATGGCGAAGGCTGATTCATCACTCCAGCAAACGCATTTCCACTGCTCCAGAGTCCAATGGCGGTGAGCTTTACACCACTCCAGCCGACGCTTGGCATTGAGCATGGTGATTTTAGGCTGCTCGGCCATGGAAACCCATTTCATGAAGCTGATGTCGCTTCCAGAGACAGTTTGGAACTTAGTATTGAGTGTTGCAACCGAGGACAGATGATTTTTACGCTCGGCGGTCCCTTTCTGTCAGCTTGTGTGGCTTATCACTTCGAGGCTAAGCCGTTGTTGCTCCTAGACCTTTCCACTAACAGCACTTACAGTTGACAGTGCAGAAATTTGATGCACTGACTTGTTGGAAAGTTGGCATCCTATGACTGTGCCACGTTGAAAATCACTGAGATCTTCATTATTTTTTTAATTTTAATTTTATTTAACTAGGCAGGTCAGTTAAGAACAAAATCTTATTTACAATTACGGCCTAGGAAGAGTGGGTTAACTGCCTTGTTCAGGGGCAGAATGACAGATTTTTACCTTATCAGCTCGGGGATTCGATCTAGCAACCATCACTTTTGTGTTCCAATGGCACGTTGTGTTAGCTAATCCAAGTATATAATTTTAAAAGGCTAATTGATCATTGGAAAACCCTTTTGCAATTATGTTAGCACAGCTGAAAACTGTTGTCCTGATTAAAGAAACAATAAAACTGCCTTCTTTAGACTAGTTGAGTATCTGGAACATGAGATCCAGTATTATTTTATTTTTATTTGACCTTTATTTAACTAGGCAAGTCACTTAAGAACAAATTATTATTTACAATGACGGCCTACCAGAAGGCAAAAGGCCTCCTATGAGGACTGGGGCCTGGGATTAAAAATTAAAAAGAAAAACAAAATAACTATAGGACAAAACACACGTCACAACAAGAAAGACAACACAACATTACATAAAGAGAGACCTAAGACAACAACATAGCAAGGCAGCAACACATGAGAACACAGCATGGTGAGAACACAGCATGGTAGCAGCACAAGACATGGTACAAACATTATTGGGCACAGACAACAACAGCACAAAGGGCAAGAAGGTAGAGACAACAATACATCACACAAAGCAGCCACAACTGTCAGTAAGTGTCCATGATTGAGTCTTTTAATGAAGAGATTGAGATAAAACTGTCCAGTTTGAGTGTTTGTTACAGATCGTTCCAGTCGCTAGCTGCAGCGAACTGTAAAGAGGAGTGAACCAGGGATGTGTGTGCTTTGGGGACCTTTAACAGAATGGCAGAACGGGTTTTGTATGTGGAGGATGAAGGCTGCAGTAGATTTCTCAGATAGGGGAGAGTGAGGCCTAAGAGGGTTTTATAAATAAGCTTCAACCAGTGGGTCTTGCGACGGGTATACAGAGATGGCCAGTTTACAGAGAAGTGTAGATTGCAGTGATGTGTCCTATAAGGAGCATTGGTGGCAAACCTGTGGGCTGAATGGTAAAGAACATCTAGCCCCTCGAGAGCACAATTACCTGCCGATCTATAAATTACGTCTCCATAATGTAGCAGATGGTCATCTGAATCAGGTTTAGTTTGGCAGCTGGGCTGAAAGAGGAGTGATTACAATAGAGGAAACCAAGTCTAGATTTAACTTTAGCCTGCAGCTTTGATATGTGCTGAGAGAAGGACAGTGCACCGTCTAGCTATACTCCCAAGTACTTGTATGAGGTGACTACCTCAATCTCTAAACCCTCAGAGGTAGTAATCACACCTGTGGGGAGAGGGGCATTCTTCTTACCAAACCACATGATCTTTGTTTTGTAGGTGTTCAGAACAAGGTTAAGGGTAGAGAAAGCTTGTTGGACACTAAAAAAGCATTGTTGTAGAGCATTCAACACAAAATCTGGGGAGGGGCCAGCTGAGTATAAGACTGTATCATCTGCATAGAAATGGATGAGTATCTGGAGCTGATGCTGTTGCTCCAGATACTCAACTAGTCTAAAGGCCAGTTTTATTGCTTCTTTAATCGGATAACAGTCTTCAGCTGTGCTAACATAATTGCAAAAGGGTTTTCTAATGATCAATTAGCCTTTTAAAATGATAAACATGGATTAGATAACACAACGTGCCATTGGAACACAGGACTGATGGTTGCTGTTAATGGGCCTCTGAACGCCTATGTAGATATTCCATTAAAAGTCAGCCGTTTCCAGCTACAATAGTCATTTACAACATTAACAATGTCTACAATGTATTTCTGATTAATTTGATGTAATTTTAATGGACAAAAAATGTGCTTTTCTTTCAAAACAAGAACATTTCTAAGTGACCCCAAACTTCTGAACGGTAGTATACTTCTGAGCATGTAGTGTATTTTTTATTTTTTTTACATTTCTCTCCCTCATTAGGAGGAAGATAATGAAAGTTCACAGAAGTAACAAGTAACGGTATAACTATAAATGACTTATAGGGTTTTTGCTGATATCAATTTTGTTGATTAATTATTAAGTGATTAAAACTCGAAATTCAGTTACCAACTCAGTAACTGATTTTCTTAAAAATTGGTAGTTGAATTTAGGCAGTCTACTTAGCTCCAATGGGAAAACATAGTTGTCACAAACCACAGTTGGGTTCACAAGTTTGGACAGCACAGTAGAGTAGAGTATAGTTCAGTACAGTACAGTACACAGTAGAGCACACTAGAGTTGAGTACTCTATAATGTACTGTATTGTACTGTAACTGTACTATACTCTACTTTACTGTACTGTACTCTACTGTAGTGTACTGAACTCTACTGTACTGATTGATCTCTACTCTACTGTGCTCTAATGCACCCTACTGTTACAGAACTATACACTACTTTACTGTGCTGTACGCTACTGTACTCTACTGTACTGTACTGTACTGAACTATACTGAACTCTACTTTACTTAGCTCTACTGTGCTGTACTTTGATGTCCAAACTTGTGAAACATAGATGTCTTTTTGACACAAAAAGGCTCTGGTCTTGTTCCACTTTGATTACTGTCTGGTAATATGGTCAAGTGCAGCAAAGAAAGACCTAGCAAAGAAGCCGCTGGCTCTAAACAGAGCAGCACTCCTTGCCCTTAACTGCACACACAGAACATTGTGCATGCCAGTCTTGGTTGAGGGTTGATGAGACATTAACTGCTTCTCTTTTAGTTTTTATGATAAATATTACTGTGACAAAAATTCCAGATTGTTTGCATAATCAAATAACATTCAGCTCAGACACCCATACTGTGCATACCCCAGAAGACATGCCACGAGGGGTCTCTTCACAGTCCTCAAGTCCAAAATGAATTCACGGGAACGCAGTTTTATACAGAACTCCCTTCCATCTCCAATTACTCAAGAAAACAGCAAAAATATATATTTTTTAGATGTGTTGTTTGTATTATGTTTTTGCTGTATTGTTTGTATATCGTTGTATCTTACATTTGTGTTCTTGTTCTTGTCGATCAGTGTATCAGAAGAGCATCTGCAGGTGGCAGGGTCGCCTAGTGGTTAGAGTGTTGGACTAATAACCGAAAGGGTGCAAGTTCAAATCCCCGAGCTGACAAGGTACAAGGTGTCATTCTGACCCTGAACAGGCTGTTAACCCACTGTTCCTAGGCCGTCATTGAAAATAAGAATTAGTTCTTAGCTGACTTGCCGAGTTAAATAAAGGTAAAAATGTGTATTTAAATAAGCAAGTATACCAAATTTTGTCTTGTTTTGGGGCAGACCTCATTTGGAAATGTTAGTGCTGAAACAAGGTTCAGCATCATTGACTGACTGAGGACATTATATCTGCATTATTACTATACTGATCTGTCCATACATTATATCTATCTATAGTTGTTTAGTTGACATGTCTTGATCCTGGCTTAATCAGCTGTCCTTTAGCCACTGGCCATTGTGGCTTGCTTAACTATTAATTGATTCAGTGCCTTTGACATTCAGATGTAGATAAGTGGTAGTTTGACGACAGGACGCGGATGAAACACATACATTTGCACTCAGTGCTGTGGAGCAGAAGACTGGTTACCGTGGGAACGCTGTGAGCTCCTCTGCAAAGAACTCTGTGGGCGAGAGAGAATAGAAAGAGGGAGAGAAGAGGAGAGGGTAGGAGTGAGACCAGGAGAGGAGTGAAAGACAGACAATATATAACTAGAAAAGAGAGAGATGGAAGAAAGCTGCTGAAAAGTGAGTGAGAGAGTCATTTTTAATTGCAGGGTAAGCTACAGGTCCCCTCAGTTGGTAAAGTTGGACCACTGTTTCTGTGGTCAGATGACATAAGGGATCATTATACTTGTCACACTAACTAACTGATCCTGTAACAACTCAACATAATGTCAGCCTCTTGAGTGAATCTGTCACTGACTTCCCACCTCTTCTCCTCTTAATGAAAGCTAATTGTGTCTGTCCATACAACCACCAGAAAACAGATCTGATAGGTAAACCACCCAGCCAGCATAGTATTAAAACCCTCATCTTAGGGTAGTACGCACAGTGGTGTTGTTGTTTACTTTGCTAGAGAGGTCCAATAGAAAGAGCAGGCGCTGCTGCTACATAGATAGTCAGTCGGCTGGCTAGTAACTGTAACCATGCCCATCTTCTTCTATGGCGAGCAAGCGCTGCTATCGCCTAGCACTCAGCACCAAACGCCCACACAGGCAGGCCATGCTGTTGCCAAGCAGCGGGAGATTCGGAGCCCAGAATCGGGGGAGGGGGTATGCAAAACACTCAACTTCAGGCTAGAGGCAGCTCACACAGCAATAGTGGCCATCTAAACGTCTCTCCTTCTCAGCAGGGGGTCAAGGGTCACACGCTGGAGGTGGTATGACGCAGTACGCTCCCACATGCAGGTACTCTCATCTGTGGACAGTGAATAGAAACATTGAAATGTGAAATTAAATGGTTTATCAAAAGGTTTGTGCCTGGCTACTGCCTGAGAATAGTGAATGTAAATCCTTACTGGCCATGAACTGTAATGTGCACCAGAGTTTAAATGTTCAAGATATACAATGTGAAAGAGGTGGTTGTGTAAAGATAATGACGCAATGGTAGAGACAAATGTATGTAATGGGTAAACTGTATACATTCCGTATGTTGTGATGAGTGTCTTCCTCTTCCGTCTCCTCTATAGGTAGACAGGTTCACCAACACACCAACACCTGACACTCTATTTACCTGTGTGTTGGAGGAAGTCCTTTATTTGTACCATGAACACCCCTCCACACACCATATTTCTGTTTCCTCCTCCACTTCTAAATCTCCTCTCCTCCGCTCCTCTTCTCTTGATTATTTTCACCCGTTGGCCTCCTCCGTATACAACCTCTGTGGCTCTCCTGTATTTCTCTCTCTCCTCCCACTCTTCTCTTCCTCCCTCTATTCTTGCTGCCGTAAATACACATCACCTCCGTGTCTCTCGCCCTATTCACTCCTCCCTGTGTGCTGCTATCCTTGCCTTTCTTCACTCTCTCTGCCCTCCCTCCATCAAAATTCCTCTACTGTGTGTGTGTGTGTGTGTGTGTGTGTGTGTGTGTGTGTGTGTGTGTGTGTGTGTGTGTGTGTGTGTGTGTGTGTGTGTGTGTGTGTGTGTGTGTGTGTGTGTGTGTGTGTGTGTGTGTGTGTGTGTGTGTGTGTGTGTGTGTGTACATGTAACAATATAACATACCCCCTCGGTTCATGTTATTGTTCATGTTACTTTTCTAGTTACTGTTCATGATGCTGTTCCTCTTATTGTTAATGTTACTGTTCATTTTACTGTTCATGTCAGTTAAGGAGATGCTGCTAACGAACAGAAGTCAGGCGGTCTCTCTGTGCAGGACATACTGTATGCTAGCTAGGTCTTGCATAACAACATCTGCTCTGAGATCTCACTTCTTAACTTAGAGTCTGACCCCATGCTGAATAATCAGAACTATTCTAGAATTATACTCTTTTACTGTAGAATAATCAGTGTAGCCAGACTAATATGTCATGACATAGTAAAGTAGGGTTCACACAGATTTGGGTAGAAGCCTTTCTTTCCCATAGTGTTCTGCTCTGCAGGCTTCCTCTAAAACATTGGATAATTGTCTTAATGTTTAGACAGAAAGTATTCTCATCAGTACAGAAATAACTGTAAGTACTGTAACCTGTATTTAATCAGAATAAATAGGGATGTGCTGTGATCTCAGCTACCACATTCAACATTATCAAAGCCCCTGCTGACAGGTTGTTTTGATTTAATTGGAACTCGTATCATCATCCACGCTACGCAAACCAGCGCTGCTGCATCTGCATAATTATAATGTTTAGTCATGTTTTACCTCTTCCATTCTCTCTCTATAACAGAAGGCCAGCATCCCGGAGTCGCCTCTTCACTGTTGACGTTGAGACTGGTGTTTTGTGGATACTATTTAATGAAGCTGCCAGTTGAGGACTTGTGAGGTGTCTGTTTCTCAAACTAGACACTCTAATGTACTTGTCCTCCTGTTGAGTTGTGCACCGGGGCCTCCCACTCCTCTTCCGATTCTGGTTAGGGCCAGTTTGCGCTATTCTGTGAAGGGAGTAGTACACAACGTTGTACGAGAACTTCAGTTTCTTGGCAATTTCTCGCATGGAGTAGCCTTCATTTCTCAGAACAATAATAGACTGACGAGTTTCAGAAGAAAGTACTTTGTTTCTGGCCATTTTGAGCTTGTAATCGAACTCACAAATGCTGATGCTCCAGATACTCAACTAGTCTAAAGGCCAGTTTTATTGCTTCTTTAATCAGAGCAACATTTTTCAGTTGTGCTAACATAATAGCAAAAGGATTTTCTAATGATCAATTAGCCTTTTAAAATTAAAAACTTGGATTAGCTAACACAACGTGCCATTGGAACACTGGAGTGATGGTTTCTGGTAATGGGCCTCTGTACGCATATGTAGATATTCAATTAAAAATCTGTCGTTTCCAGCTACAATAGTCATTCACAACATTAACAATGTCTACACTGTATTTCTGATCAATTTGTTTTTCTTTGAAAAAAAATGACATTTATAAGTGACCCTAAACTTTTGAACAGTAGTGTATACTGTTGAAGTTTACATACACTTGGGTTGGAGTCATTAAAACTCATTTTTCAACCACATTTTCGACCAAATTTCTTGTTAACAAACTATAGTTTTGGATAGTGCATGACACAAGTCATTTTTCCAAAAATTGTTTTCAGACAGATTATTTCACTTATAATTCACTGTATCACAATTCCAGTGGGTCAGAAGTTTACATACACTAAGTTGACTGTGCCTTTAAACAGCTTGGAAAATTCAAGAAAATTATGTCATGGCTTTAGAAGCTTCTGATGGGCGTATTGACATCATTTGAGCAAATGGGAGGTGTACCTGTGGATGTATTTCAAGGCCTACCTTCAAACTCAGTGCCTCTTTGCTTGATATCATGGGAAAATCAAAAGAAATCAGCTAAGACCTCCAAAAAAAAGACCTCCACAAGTTCATCCATGGAAGCAATTTCCGAATACCTGAAGGTACCATGTTCATCTGTACAAACATTAGTACGCAAGTATAAACACCATGGAACCACGCAGCCGTCATACCGCTCAGGAAGGAGACGCATTCTGTCTCCTAGAGATTAACGTACTTTGGTGCGAAAAGTGCAAATCAATACCAGAACAACAGCAAAGGACCTTGTGCTGGAGGAAACAGGTACAAAAGTATCTATATACACAGTAAAACGAGTCCTATATCGACATAACCTGTAATTCCACTCAGCAAGGAAGAAGCCACTGCTCCAAAACCGCCATTTAAAAAAGTCAGACTACAGTTTGCAACTGCACATGGGGACAAAGTTTTTGGAGAAATGTTTGGAGACATTGGAGAAATGTCCTCTGATCTGATGAATCAAAAATGGAACTGTTTGGCCATAATGACCATAGTTATGTTTGGAGGAAAAAGGGGGAGGCTTGCAAGCTGAAGAACACAATCCCAACCGTGTAGCATGGAGAGGCAGCATCATGTTGTGGGGGTGCTTTGCTGCAGGAAGGACTGGTGCACTTCACAAAATAAATGTCATCATGTGGTAGGAAAATAATGTGGATATAATGAAGCAACATCTCAAGACATCAGTCAGAAAGTTAAAGCTTGGTCGCAAATAGGTTTTCCAAATGGACAATGACCACAAGCATACTTCCAAAGTTGTGGCAGAATGGCTTAAGGACAACAAAGTCAAGGTATTGGAGTGGCCATCACACAGCCCTGACCTCCATCCTAGACCTCAATCCTAGAGAACATTTGTGGGCAGGACTGAAGAAGCATGTGCGAGCAAGGAGGCCTACAAACCTGACTCAGTGACACCAGCTCAGTCAGGAGGAATGGGTCAAAATTATAATTGGAGGTTAAGCTAAGTCAGGGATTAAATGTCAGGAATTGTGAAAAACTGAGTTTAAATTCCGACTTCAACTGTATATCGTCTTTGTATATGAAAATCATTGACATGTGGTTAACCTTAAAAATGAAAAGATAAAAGATCAAATTCAACCAGAGAGTGAGCTTAGATCGTGGGAAATGGCTGAACTTGAGCGTCGTGCTTGAATCGAAATGATTCAAGTGCAACCGTCAAAAGCAGCCTTTTGAGCTGTTATGCGGCCGAATGCTGCAGACAACCCATTCACGGGTCACTACAAAGGTGTTTTGGTTCCTGACTCAAAGGGAATACCCTCCCCTAAACTCATGGTACCCTTTGTCAGCTTATACAGTGCCTTGCAAAAGTATTCGGCCCCCTTGAACTTTGCGACCTTTTGCCACATTTCAGGCTTCAAACATAAAGATATAAAACTGTATTTTTTGTGAAGAATCAACAACAAGTGGGACACAATCATGAAGTGGAACGACATTTATTTTTTAAAAAATTCAAAAACTGAAAAATTGGGCGTGCAAAATTATTCAGCCCCTTTACTTTCAGTGCAGCAAACTCTCTCCAGAAGTTCAGTGAGGATCTCTGAATGATCCAATGTTGACCTAAATGACTAATGATGATAAATACAATCCACCTGTGTGTAATCAAGTCTCCGTATAAATGCACCTGCACTGTGATAGTCTCAGAGGTCCGTTAAAAGCGCAGAGAGCATCATGAAGAACAAGGAACACACCAGGCAGGTCCGAGATACTGTTGTGAAGAAGTTTGAAGCTGGATTTGGATACAAAAAGATTTCCCACGCTTTAAACATCCCAAGGAGCACTGTGCAAGTGATAATATTGAAATGGAAGGAGTATCAGACCACTGCAAATCTACCAGGACCTGGCCGTCCCTCTACACTTTCAGCTCATACAAGGAGAAGACTGATCAGAGATGCAGCCAAGAGGCCCATGATCACTCTGGATGAACTGCAGAGATCTACAGCTGAGGTGGGAGACTCTGTTCATAGGACAACAATCAGTCGTATATTGCACAAATCTGGCCTTTATTGAAGAGTGGCAAGAAGAAAGCCATTTCTTAAAGATATCCATAAAAAGTGTCGTTTAAAGTTTGCCACAAGCCACCTGGGAGACACACCAAACATGTGGAAGAAGGTGCTCTGGTCAGATGAAACCAAAATTGAACTTTTTGGCAACAATGCAAAATGTTATGTTTGGCGTAAAAGCAACACAGCTCATCACCCTGAACACACCATCCCCACTGTCAAACATGGTGGTGGCAGCATCATGGTTTGGGCCTGCTTTTCTTCAGCAGGGACAGGGAAGATGGTTAAAATTGATGGGAAGATGGATGGAGCCAAATACAGGACCATTCTGGAAGAAAACCTGATGGAGTCTGCAAAAGACCTGAGACTGGGACGGAGATTTGTCTTCCAACAAGACAATGATCCAAAACATAAAGCAAAATCTACAATGGAATGGTTCAAAAATAAACATATCCAGGCGTTAGAATGGCCAAGTCAAAGTCCAGACCTGAATCCAATCGAGAATCTGTGGAAAGAACTGAAAACTGCTGTTCACAAATGCTCTCCATCCAACCTCACTGAGCTCGAGCTGTTTTGCAAGGAGGAATGGGAAAAAATGTCAGTCTCTCGATGTGCAAAACTGATAGAGACATACCCCAAGCGACTTACAGCTGTAATCGCAGCAAAAGGTGGCGCTACAAAGTATTAACTTAAGGGGGCTGAATAATTTTGCACGCCCAATTTTTCAGTTTTTGATTTGTTAAAAAAGTTTGAAATATCCAATAAATGTCGTTCCATTTCATGATTGTGTCCCACTTGTTGTTGATTCTTCACAAAAAAATACAGTTTTATATCTTTATGTTTGAAGCCTGAAATGTGGCAAAAGGTCGCCAAGTTCAAGGGGGCCGAATACTTTCGCAAGGCACTGTATCTGTGTGGAGCTGGATTCAGCAGTGCTCTCGTCTGCATTAAAACCAAATATCTTACCCATTTCAAGAAGCTAGGCGTTGTTTTTTTATCAAAACGCGTTTTTTGCCAGAAATGCCTTCTGGAATATGTGAACTTTCATGTGCCTTAATAACAAATGTGTATGCCATCTATGCAGCACAATTGGCCCAGCGTCGTCCAGGTTAGGGGAGGGTTTGGCCGGCCGGGTTGTCATTGTCCCATCGCACTCTAGCGATTCCTGTGGCACGCCGTGCGCAATGCATGCTTACACAGTCGCCAGGTGTATGGTGTTTCCTCCGACACATTGGTGTGGCTTGCTTCCGGGTTAAGCGAGCATTGTGTCTAGAAGCAGTGCGGCTTGGTGGGGTTGTGTTTTGGAGGACGCATGGCGCTCGACCTTCGCCTCTCCTGATTCGATACGGGAGTTGCAGTGATGGGACAAGACTGTAACTACCAATTGGATATCATGAAATTGGGGAGAAAAAGGGGTAAAAAAAGGAGGAAATGTATCAATATTGAGTATGCATGACATAGTTCAAATAGAGCCAAACTTTCTTGTCACCCTGCACTCTCTCAGATCTGCAGTATCTCTCATCTCTTGGCTAACTCTCTTCCATTAATATCTCATAGTTATCCGCAACTTCTTTCCCCAAGATATTTTTAACTCCACTTACTCCCTCTTACCCATTTAGCTCCATCTGTATGAGGGACCACTTTAAAACTCTTTTCCTGGTCAGGTGTACTCCAGGTGACCTGCTGAAGTGTGTGAGCAGCGAAAGTGAGTGAGGTCTCTCTCCCTGGCCTCCGCACCACAAGCAGCAGGCCCCCATGCTAAATGACCGGGACTGTGTGTCCTTGTCTGACAGCAGCTGCTCGCCTCAGTGAGAGGGATGCTAATTACATGCTAATCCAACTCAACCGAGCTCTCCACTTTCTCCTCTCTCTCCTTTCCATCCAGCCATGCTTAGGTGATGCAGATTTAATAACTCCAGATTTTTTGGAAAAGGATCATTTAGATTTTGGAGTGACTTCAAAAAGCTTAAGGAGTTTTTGTGCACTTTTACCGTATTGCAGGGAGTGGTTTGACTTGGTTATAGAATAATCCAGAAGAGCAGTGTGGTACATTGCAGTGTTGTGTTATATAATCCTGAGTGGTCTGAGTTTTCAGATATAATCCCCCCTCTCTCTTTCTCTCTCTTCTTTCTCGCTCTGTGTTATTTCAACATTTTGATGTCTTCATTATTATTCTACGATGTAGAAAATTGTAAAAAATAAAGAAAAACCCATGAATGAGTAGGTGTGTCCACATTTTTGACCGGTATTGTGTATATATATATATATCAGTGACGGTCAGAGCCATATAAGATGAGTGAGGATGATATGTTTTAATGAACATGGCCTTATGTTTTTTTTTTTTTTTTTACAGCATATTGGATGACTGTCATTCATATTCCATTCACCCAGCTCAATGCAACATCGATAGGTTTAGGCTACTACATGACACTCAAATTTTCCCTGTACCCATCATGAAGTTGCTTCAACCTAGCCTATGAATGATAGTTTATAACGTAGTTACATCGGTCAAGAGAATGTTGAGTAATCAAGGTGACAGACATTTACACATTCAATACAGTCTTGCACACTCTTGCCTGCATCGAGCTGTTCTAGGGTGTAATCATTAGTCCAACAGTTGCAAACAAGAATTTGTTTTTCCCAGTTTGTTCTGTTTGCTTCTATCTACGCTTCTATTCTATCTACGCTTTCTCCTCCTCTCACCTTTTCCCTTCACCTGTGGACTTCAGGGCACAACACATCAGCTGTCTGTGACTAGGCGGGGAAAAAAGCCAAACCTTCATATCATGACCGCTACACACAGCCTGCTTCGTTGTCACGTCATAGTCAACATAGTTACTAGAACTAATGCGTTAGTAAACCCACTACAATCATTCATTACAGTGTAGTCAGCAGCAATCAGTTTAGCAGTTACACCAGCGGGCCTCGGAGGCATTAAATTAATAAAACCAAAAGCTTGTGAAGTTGGATTCCACCCCTGCACTTTTTCTCAGACAGTCAATAGAATAGAAGATGATTTTGAGAGGTCAGGGCGGTTGGCTGCCTCACTGCCTCTGAGGAGTGGCATTGTTTGCAGCAGCTCTGTACCTTTGTTGTCCTTCACACCCTGAGGTTGTTAGTAACTTCAGTATGATGGTCATGTACATTGCAATTCACTGTACATCAGCTTCTTTTAATCTCGCTCTATCTATAGGATATGTATCTCATGTTTACTACCATTGCTGCTTCACTCAATGTCAATGTTGTTTCTTGCTTCAATTCAATGTTCTCTTTCTGTCTTCATGTTTGCTTCATCTCTCTGTCTCTTTTCCTCTCTCTGTGTGTGTCTTTGTCTCTTTTTTGGTCTTTCTTAAGTGTCAGGCAGTCACCATCTTACTCAAGCTATCCAATCTCTGCTCCCACAACCCCTACTGCAGCCAGCCCCTATGCCACCCTCCTCCCCACCAGTCTGACTGTTAACAGCTTCTTCAGCCTCCATCAATACTGCTGCCCCTCGTCTGCCAAACACTCGCAGCAGGCAAGGTAAGGGCCACCTAAAGGCCTTCAAAAGATCCCCAAGAACCTGTGAATACCTCACAACAATCCTTACCTCCTGAAAGACCCTTGGAACCCTAAAAAGATTCCCAGTCTACCACTCCCCTGCCCTGGTCACCAACCCTACTTTCAAAGCTTGCCCTCCCTTACTCCTTCCTACAAATCCCCTTCAACCCACTGGTTCTAACCCACTGGTTAACCCTAACACCCTTACCTCATACCCAGCCCCTGACCTGTGTAAGAATCCTCCATTGCTATGTCACCTGATCCTCTCACCATTTTCACCACCTGCTTTGCCTTTCATCACCTTGCCTCCCATACACCTGTGAGAATGTGTCACCAGTTCACCCCTGACCCTAGCCTGCGCCATACCTTCTCCTCATCTTTCTTTCTCTCAGGAGTCCTCACTGTTGTTGTCTCCATCTTAACTGCTGTGTCTGAGAGGGGAAGAGAGAGGGCTACCTCTTAAACAGATTAACAAAGAGAGCCAGAGAGCTCACTTAAATAGGGCCTTTATACAAATGGAGAGATGTCCTCACTTAGAGAAGAGAAAGAACAATCATCTTTAATGAGTGGAGGGTCTGAAGGTGTTTTGAGTCACCACTAAACCCACTGAATCTCTTTCTTTCTTTCTTTCTTTCTTTCTTTCTTTCTTTCTTTCTCTCTCTCTCTCTCTCTCGCTCTCTCTCTCTCTCTCTCTCTCTCTCTCTCTCTCTCTCTCTCTCTCTCTCTCTCTCTCTCTCTCTCTCTAACTCTCTGCTTGAACTTGAACAGACACCAGCTTCAGTGAATCATGCTCCAGGACTGCCATCTATTGGGGGAGGATATACAGACCTAGTGTGCAGTCAGTGGGTGCTCGTTAGCATTTTGGCCTGAACAGGGTATTATGGAAATATGACATAGAATACAGCAGTTGATGGCTAAGCAACACACATGATAATGTAGCCATGTAACACATTAGGGTGGCTCATTTGCATGTAGAGTTGCCTAGTGTTAAATATTTAAAATGTTATCCATTTAGGGATGGATCGAAATGTACAGAATGGTTACCTGGAGGAAAATGGTGGAGAGTCATGCTTTTTCAATATCAGTCAAGGGGTGTGTTTAGTATTTTTTTAAATCTAGTCCAGGTCATGTAGTCTGTAATTGATGACATTTAAACATTTCTCAGTGTTTTAGAATTCTTTGCTTATTAAGCTATATATCAATGTGTGCCAGATACCACACCTTATCTCTGATTCTCGGCTGGGCGCGCAATATTAAGTGTGCCTATGGGCTATGTAGTGTGGTCTTAATCAAATTATACACAGCCTGTAGGCTATAGGCTATGTAGTGTGGTCTTAATCAAATTATACACAGCCTGTAGACTATAGGCTATGTAGTGTGGTCTTAATCAAATTATACACAGCCTGTAGGCTATAGGCTATGAAGTACATGTTCAGGGGAAGCACAGAGCAGAGTTATTTTTCTAAGATAGCTGCTGGGATGGTTGGAATACAACTGGGCTGCATTACACACTGCAATGGGATATACGAAGTCCCAGCCTGCTCTGCTCTTTCTGATCAAAAACTTTTTTGTGTGCCTCCTAAGCAATGGTTGTACTGTGTGGGACTACTTTGGCATTTCAGGATAGAGGCTTCTTCTGAAAATATTTTTGGGATTAGGCCTAGTCCAGAAAATCTTGCGCGGAGACTGGCCTGTACAGTGCCAATGTTCTGTACAGTTTGAGAAGGAGAGCACAAAGATGAGAAGGAGGACCGTAGGTCAGCTTTCATAGCTTGCTACTACTGTAATTGATTTTAAGGAAAACTATGTTTCTTGCCCATGATCTATTTCTCAGAGTTATTGACCTCACAATAAGTCAGATTCGAGTAATTAACATTGCGGTGCTGAAACTTGAAGCATTTCATGGTGCCGTAAGTAGGCATAATCAATTCCTCAACCATGCACTCTTTAAATATCCTACCTCCATGTCAGTGAAGGGCTGTTTAGTTAAACCCGAGACTTGAATTGAGGGGTATGAGAGGGTATGCCATAGGCCTACATTTTATTAAAGAAAATGGCAAAAAGCACAGACCTAAACAATTTTGAAGAAAATAAAATAGTTATATTAATGATATATAACAGTACTTTTTCCCTTGATGCTTTATGCTAGAAACAAGCTGTAAAATACCCGGATTCATATGGGAATATCATTGTTTAGTTTCTTTGAGATTCAGAGGCTGAGCTACAACCCTCTATAGCCGAGAAGACTTTGCTTGGAAAGTAATCTTATTCTGTCACTATCAACTGATTTAGCTATTCACTTTCTGTACAATAGAAGATGTTTAAACCCAGACATCTTTTAGGGAAACACTAGCGACCTTCTCTCATTGGGTTAAGCCACGGAAGAGTAGCTAGCAGTTAAAGCATATATTTTTCTGCGTCGGTAGGGCTACCCTGTTTGGGGTGGATAGGTAGGTCTAACTTTTGAAAGTACATGCTCAGATTCTTAATGTTTAATTATTTGCAAACAGGGACAGTTTTGTTGTAAACAAGACACACTGATTTTGCATTGGATAAATATGATAAGATGAACACATACAGTACCAGTCAAAAGTTTGGACACACCAACTCATTCAAGAGTTTTTCTTTATTTTTACTATTTTCTACATTGTAGAATAATAGTGAAGACGTCAATACTATGAAATAACACATATGGAATCATGTACTAAGCAAAAAAGTGTTCAAATCAAAATTCTTCAAAGTAGCCACCCTTTGCCTTGATGACAACTTTGCACACATTCTCTCAAACAGCTTCATGAGGAAGTCACCTGGGATGCATTTCAATTAACATATGTGTTAAAAGTTACTTCGGGGAATTTCTTTCCTTCTTAATGCATTTGAGCCAATCAGTTGTGTTGTGACAAGGTAAGGGTGGTATACAGAAGATAGCCCTATTTGGTAAAAGACCAAGTCCATATTATGGCAAGAACAGCTCAAATAAGCAATGAGAAACAACAGTCCATCATTACTTTAAGACATGAAGGTCAGTCAATGCAGAACATTTCAAGAACTTTGAAAGTTTCTTCAAGTGCAGTCACAAAAACCATCAATTGCTATGATGAAACTGGCATTCACAAGGACTGCCACAGGAAAGGAAGACTCAGAGTTACCTCTGCTGTAGAGGATAAGTTCATTAGAGTTACCAGCCTCAGAAAATGAAGTAACAGACACATCTCAGCATCGACAGTGCAGAGAAGACTGCGTGAACCAGGCCTTCATGGTCGAATTGAAACCACTACCAAAAGACACCAATAATAAAAAGAGACTTGCTTGGGCCAAGAAACACAAGCAATGGACATTAGACCGGTGGAAATATGTCGTTTGTCTGAGGAGTCCAAATTTGTGAGACGAAGAGTAGGTGAACGGATGATCTCCGCATACGTGGTTCCCCCCTTGAAGCATGGAGGAAGAGGTGTGATGGTGTGGGGGTACTTTGCTGGTGATATTGTCTGTGATTTACTTAGAGTGCAAGGCACACTTAACCAGCATGGCTACCACAGCATTCTGCAGTGATACGTCATCCCATCTGGTTTGCACTTAGTGGGACTATAATTTGTTTTTCAACAAGACAATTACCCAACACACCTTCAGGCTGTGTAAGGGCTATTTGACCAAGAAGGAGAGTGATGGCATGCTGCATCAGATGACCTGGCCTCCACAATCACCTGACCTCAACCCAATTGAGATGTTTTGGGATGAGTTGGACCGCAGAGAGAAGGAAAAGCAGCCAACAAGTGCTCTGCATATGGGAACTCCTTCAAGACTGTTGGATAAACATTCCAGGTGAAGCTGGTTGAGAGAATGCCAAGAGTGTGCAAAGCTGTAGGCAAAGGGTGGATACTTTGAAGAATCTAAAATCTAAAATATATTTAGATTTTTTTAACACTTTTTTGGCTACTACATGATTCCATAGTTTTTATGTCTTCACTATTATTCTACAATGTAGAAAAAAGTACAAAATAAAGAAAACCCCTTGAATGAGTAGGCTGTAATTTCAGTAATATGTGTGGTATTCAGAAATATTTTGCTAACATGTAAAAGGACAGAATTGTAGGAGATTTTTTAAAATTAAAGGCTATTTTTCTCTGACCTGCAAATACGATGAAACCACAACCTTCTGACACGCAGCCCTGTGCGCTATCAAAATTCCTGCATTGCCATGTAATGCTTACAGGACAAAAACAGTGTCTAAATCTAAGGCTCTGGTCTGTCCAAGATTTGATGGTAAATGGTAGACATTTTCTCTGTTATCCACTTTATTTTAATTATTATTTTGGGTATAGGGTGGGTCACTTGTTTATTTTTCAAGCATTTAGGGAAGGTTTAGGTCAAAGATATTTGGCTGAAGGGAGGGCATACATTTTCATTTCAGAGAGGTCCGATTTTCTCCATGTAACCATTATTATAAATAACATTCACTCCCTTAGCTTTACTATGATGATCCTGACCTCTTGCTTCAGCTGACACATAGACACAGAAAATTTACTTCAAATTGTTTCCTTTTTACACATTTAGGATATGACAGGAACATTTCGACAGCCTCCTGCTCCTCTCTTCTCTCAGTATCATTTCCACCAATGTATGCTTTGATCAACATTTTGTCATGTATTTATATCTCATGCTTTTCCTATTTTTCTTGCTCTCTGTTTTCTCTGTTTCTCTGTGAATATTTTGTCTTTCTCCTTCCTCTCCTTCCCTACTTCCATGTCTCCTTCCCTACCTCCCTTTCCCTCTGTCTATCACCCTGACTCCATCCCTCTCTCTCTCTGTCTGTCTCTCGCTTTACCCATTCCCGTTGGTTCCTCAGTAAGGAGTGTGAGGATGATGCATCCCATCAGTTCTGCTGTCCCTCCTCAGGGTGCAGTAGCCCCTCATCTCGATAACCCTGCACTTTGATTGGTCTCTTGGCATCAAGCTGGACAGCTGATTGGTCTCATGGAGTCAAGCTGGACAGCAGCCAATCACCTGAGACAGACTCTCAGTCTCTATGAGGGACTCCAGTTGAATGGCACTGGACAGAGCCCCAGTCTGGATGGATTTAAATGGAATGATCCTTCTTTAGTTGCATGCAAATTTTAGTCTCATTGTGACAGTTGTTGTGATAGTGATTTACCAGAAAGTATGACTCAGTGGTAGTTAGGTTCATGAACTGTAATGTTTTCCTCACATACTGTATATCTCTGTCTCTTATTTGCTCACTGTCTGAGATCATTAGCTTTTCTCTGCTCATCTCACACCTGTCTCCTCAGTTTTAAAGTAGCCTAGTCATTCTTTGTATTCAGCAGCTACTACACTGCCACCCAAGTCTGTGAGAAGCTAGTTCTTATCATCACACAATGAGATTGAACAAAAGCTATTTCAACTGGTTGAATGTCCTGGTATTTGTTTGTGTTTGTTTAGAAATGTTAGAGGACATATCTGAAATAAACACGTATCTGAAATAAACATATCATAATTGGTGCAGAGAAGAATTATAAAAAATGTCCCTGATGTACACCCATCATAATTTCCCACTGTAAATGTAGTTGTAGTGTAGACCTCGGGACAGCAGAGGGCACAGTGATTAAAATCTCAACGGTAGAGTTGTCCTCCTGTACTTCTCAACTGTGTCTTTGAGACACATACAGTAATCGACCGGTAACTGTGGGCACGGGCATCTTCAATAAAATGTTGGTGACCAATAGAAAATGATATCTGTGTGTATTTATGATGTATGCCTGTTTTCTTTACTTGAATCACACATTAGGCCTACACATGAGCACACCCACACACTCATGAAGGTATAGTAGTGAACATTTAATCAGAAATGGAGTATGAAGTGACATAACACACCAGGTATCAAGCTATATAGACCTGACTCCATCCATTCATTGGTACCATTTGAATGAGAATTAAATTATCCCCCCCCCCTGACCCTTTCTCTCCTAGCTGTTCTGTTGTGACTGGTGCATTTGTACTATTTGTCACTGTGTAATAGTGTGTGTGCCTGGCTGTCAGTCAGCTGGGTAATGCGAGAAGGAAAGAAGCAGGGGGAGGGAGTGTGAGAGAGTTTGGGCGGGGTGAGTAAGTTCAGAGCTGTCAAAAGACTGTAAAGAATATAATCTTGCTGCTCTGAAGGGCGAGTGAGAGAATGTGAGTGTGTGTTTGTGAAGTGTGTGTGTGTTTCACGCGCTTCACCAGTCTGTGTGGGACCTCTCTTTAACTGCAGCAGCAGCACGGTAAGGACTCTTGATTTCAATGCCAAACTTTCTGTACAGCGCAACAGAGATGAAATGCTGTAACTAAGTTATGACTGATTGTCATTTGTATTGTATGTAAAACCTGTGTGTGTTTATTATAGAGCTCACTGAGTGAGTATGACTGAGTCACTATGCTGGACCTACTGTGTTACAAAGGCTGTTTAACTCAGCTCCAGTCTATGTCCTTGATGTATTTCTTTCTATTTGAACAGCTTCTATAGAAAACATGACTGTGTATAGGCAGTTAACTGTACACAATGGTGTCTATTTTTTTAAATGTTTTATTTTATTTTATTTCACCTTTATTTAATCAGGTAGGCCAGTTGAGAACAAGTTCTCATTTACAACTGCGACCTGGCCAAGATAAAGCAAACAAAAAACACAGAGTTACACATGGAATAAACAAACGTACAGTCAATAACACAATAGAAAAGCTGTATACAGTGTGTGCAAATGAAGTAAGGAGGTAAGGCAATAAATAGGCCATAGTGGCGAAGTAATTACAATTTAGCAATTAACACTGGAGTAATAGATGTGCAGATGAGGATGTGAAAGTAGAAATACTGGTGTGCAAAAGAGCAGAAAAAAAGAAAAAAAATATGGGGATGAGGTAGGTAGTTAGTTGGATGAGCTATTTACAGATGGGCTGTGTACAGCTGCAGCGATCGGTAAGCTACTCTGACAGCCGATGCTTGGAATTAGTGAGGGAGATATAAGTCTCCAACTTCAGTGATTTTTGCAATTCGTTCCAGTCATTGGCAGCAGAGAACTGGAAAGAAAGGCGGCCAAATGAGGTGTTGTCTTTGGGGATGACCAGTAAAATATACAGTACCTGCTGAAGCGCGTTCCACGGGTGGGTGTTGCTATGGTGACCAGTGAGCTGGGATAAGGCGGAGCTTTACCTTGCAAAGACTTATAGATGACCTGGATACAGTGGGTTTGGCGACAAATATGTAGCGATGTAAGGATACATCAGGGTTATTGTAACGGCTCTCCTCGGAATGAGTGGACCAAAGCGCAGCGTGAAAAGTGTTCATGATTTTATTGATCAAAGAAACACTCAAACAAAGTAACAAAACGAAAGCGAACAGTTCTGTCAGGTAAACAGATACTAAACAGAAAATAACCACCCACAAAACACAGGTGGGAAAAAGGCTGCCTAAGTATGATTCCCAATCAGAGACAACGATAGACAGCTGCCTCTGATTGGGAACCACACTCGGCCAAAAACAAAGAAATAGAAAACATAGAATGCCCACCCCAAATCACACCCTGACCTAACCAAACAGAGAAATAACGTCTCTCTAAGGTCAGGGCGTGACAGTTATTGGTAGTGTTCATTACAGTAAGTTCATGTTTGCGACAGTGAAAGGTTACATTCAGTAGTGATGAAAGCAGACCTGTCGTGTTCACTGTCTATAGATAGAGCCGAGGGTGGAAGTAGATTGAGTGAAATGCAGGAGTGTGATAATGAATAGCCGTTACCTGTGACGTAGTGTATGTCGTTAAAATGAACGAGAGCACTTGGTGAGACCAGAGCAGATGGGTTATGTCAGGGACTGTCAGTCCCTGTTTTGCCATCGCAAACACAAACACACACACACACACACACACAAGGCATAGGTATGATGTAGTTTCTGTATGTTGTAAGGAAATTGGGCCAATATTGCTGAAAGTAAAGAAAGAGAAGAGAGAATTAGGGTTTACAGCCTTTCAAATGTTCTGTATTGAGAGGGAAAAGTGAAACATTAAACGTTTGGTACAGACTTCCGCCGAAAACGGTCCTTCGGCGGTTGACGTCACCGGTCTTCTAGTCTTCGCTGATCCACCTTTCATTTTCCAATGGTTTTGTCTTTGTTTGCTACACACCTGGTTTTCATTCCCCAATTACTTGTTCATGTATTTAACCCTCTGGTTATTTCCTGGTTATTTGTTGCCGGGTTTGGTTATTACGCCTTTTTTTATGGCGGGTTTTGTAGCAGTGGCTTCTTCCTTGCCGAGCGGCCTTTCAGGTTATGTCAATATAGGACTTGTTTTTACTGTTGATATAGATACTTTTGTACCTGTTTCCTCCAGTATCTTGTCAAGGTCCTTTGCTGTTGTTCTGGGATTGATTTGCACTTTCGCACCAAAGTACGTTCATCTCTATGAGACAGAACGCGTCTCCTTCTTGAGCGGTATGACGGCTGCGTGGTCCCATGATGTTTATACTTGCGTACTATTATTTGTATAGATGAACGTGGTACCTTCAGAAGTTTGGAAATTGCTCCCAAGGATGAACCAGACTTGTGGGGGACTACAATTTTTTTCTGAGGTCTTGGCTGATTTCTTTTGATTTTCCAATGATGCCAAGCAAAGAGGCACTGAGTTTGAAGGTAGGCCTTGAAATACATCCACAGCTACACCTCCAATTGACTCAAAATATGTCAATAAGCCTATCAGAAGCTTCCATGACATCATTTTATGGACTTTTCCAAGCTGTTTAAAGGCACAGTCAACTTAGTGTATGTCTACTTTTGACCCACAGGAATTGTGATACAGTGAATTATAAGTGAAATAATCGATCTGTAAACAATTCTTGGAATAATGACTTGTGTCGCACAAAGCAGATGTCCTAACCGACTTTCCAAAACTATAGTTTGTTAACAAGAAATTTGTGGAGTGGTTGAAAAACAAGTTTTAATGACTCCAACCTAAGTGTATGTAAACTTCCGACTTCAACTGTATGTACAATATCAGTATGTGAGTAATGTCTGTGAGGGAACATGTTTTATGTTGGAGATTTTCAGAGAGTCAGTTAGATGGAGGAGTGGAATTAGTGGATGGAGTGTAGGAGGCAGGAGAATGCTGGAATCTGACAGATGAATGATTTGTTTGTTCTCTCACAGTATTCACTTCTTGTGAGTTCTACAATGAAAGTTATTCAACTCATGGGTAAATGTGTTAATTTCCTGTTACAGACATGATGTACAGTAGAGCGATTGTATCTATGTTTCCATCATTACTAGAATATAGCTGTTTGATGATGTGACATTATCACCAAATAGCAGTGATGGTTCATACACAACATTGCCATAAGTATGTGGCCTTCCCCAAACTGTTGCCACAAAGTTTGAAACACAGAATGGTCTAGAATGTCATTGTGTGCTGTAGCGTAAAGATTTCCCTTCACTGGAACTAAGGAGCCTGAGCCATGAAAAACAGCTCCAGACCTTTATTCCTCCTCCACCAAACTTTTGGCATTTGGCACTATACATTGGGGCAGGTAGCCTTCTCTAGGCATCCGCCAAACTCAGATTTGTCAGTCGGACTTCCAGATGGTGAAGCGTGATTCATCACTCCAGAGAACGCGTTTCCACGGCTCCAGAGTCCAATAGCAGCGAGCTTTACACCACTCCAGCCAACGCTTTGCATTGCGCATGGTGATCTTCGGCTTGTGTGAAGCTGGTCGGCCATGGAAATCAATTTCATGAAGCTCCCGACGAACAGTTATTGTGCTGACGTTGTTTCCAAAGGCAGTTTGGTGAGTGTTGCAACTGAGGACAGACGATTTTTACACGCTACGCTCTTCAGCACTTGGTTGTCCTGTTCTGTGAGCTTGTATGGCCTACCACTTCGTGGCCGAGTTGTTGTTGCTCCTACACATTTCTCCTTCACAATAACAGCACTTACAGTTGACCGGGGCAACTCAAGCAGGGCAGACATTTGATGAACTGACTTGTTGAAAAGGTGGCATCCTATGCCAAGTTGAAAGTCACTGAGCTCTTCAGTAAGGCCGTCCTACTGCCAATGTTTGTCTATGGAGATTGCATGGCGGTGTGCTCATTTCTATACACCTGTCAGCAACGGGTGTGGCTGAAATGACCAAATCCACTAATTTGAAGGGGTGTCCACATACTTTGGTAAATACAGTGCATACAGTACACACAGGGGCGGCAGGGTAGCCTAGTGGTGAGAGTGTTGGACTAGTAACCGGAAGGTTGCAAGTTCAAACCCCCAAGCTGACAAGGTACAAATCTGTTGTCCTGCCCCTGAACACACAGTTAACCCAGTGTTCATAGGCTGTCATTGAAAATAAGAATTTGTTCTTAACTGACTTGCCAAGTTAAATAAAGATAAAACATTTGGAAAGTATTCACACCTTTTCCACATGTTGTTACGCTGCAGCCTTCATTCTAAAATCAATTGTTTTTCTCCCTCATCAATCTACACACAAAACCCCATTATGACAAAGCAAAAACAGTTTTTTTGATTGTTTAAATGGAAATATCACTTTTACATAAGTGTTCAGACCCTTTACTCAGTACTTTGTTGAAGCACCTTTGGCAGCCATTACAACCTCGAGTCTTCTTGGGTATGTCACTACATGCTTGGCACACCTGTATTTGGGGAGTTCCTCCAGTTCTTCTCTGCAGATCCTCTCAAGCTCTGTCAGGTTGCATGGCTGTGTGCTCAATTTTATACACCTATCAGCTGAAATAGCCTGAATCCACTAATTTGAAGAGGTGTCCACATACTTTGGTATAAGCTACAGTGTAGCTTACATAAACTAAAGTCTGTTGTTGTCCTCTCTGGATAGCTGGTCAGTGGTGTTTTCCTTTGATGGGTCTTGAAAATGATTGTTTTATTCTATCACTATTGCTGAAGAATAATGCTTGGGTTACTCTCAACTCCGGTGTCTGTCTGTGAGCTCTATTGTGGAGACAGAACAAGGAAGAGGTGAGGGACAAGTGAGGGGTGAAGGACAGACAGAGACAGAGGAGACAAAGGAGGTGGCATGTGAGAGGAGGCTGTTAAAGTGACCTGTAGTCAGTCACAGTGCAGATCAATAGACTATCATGGTCTCTCATCGATGGCAGAGAGCTCATGTGGTTTTAAAGTCCCATTCACTCTGACCTGTTGTGGACCCATGAGATATGCTGCTGCCCTGCCTCTGCAACACACGCAGGCAGGCTGCCCATCAATAATGAATAAGGTGGGACACGATGGAACAGGCAGCAGGGGCCAACTAGCAAGGAGGTGACACTGTGTTTCACACTGCAGATAATACATCTCTTCCCCACTCACTTCTCTCCTCCTCTCCTCTCTGCTTCTCATCACATATTGTCAAAAGCACCTGCGGTGTCACACATCTGTTCCCCCAGAAAGCCTCCCATCAGTTTCTAATCCGAAATGAATCTGAGGTGAAGAGAGTTATGTTGGGACCTTATGAGTGTAACCTACCTGTAGCACCACAGACGGCCTCAGTCAGTAGCAGCACTGTAACAGGACTACAGGAGGTTCATCCATCAGACATGAGGCTCTGATGTCATCTGTGCTATGGCCACCCTCATGATTTATACAACAAACGTTTTAGTCACACATCCGTTGTTTTCTAAGTGTATTATGTAAACACAGACACAGTTATACCATGGGAAAAACATGAAAATGCTGTAGCACCCATGGAGTTATCAAGACAGAGCAAGTCCGACTTCAAATGCTCTCATCCATAGGCAGCGTGTGAGTTTCAAGTTTGTGGAAGCAATTTTTTCTTCACCATTTGCATAGTAATGTAAGATAGGCTGCTATTCTTAATGTGATAAGAATAGTCGCATAGTCATAATTTAGGCTAATAATATAACTCAGTCACTGTTAGCTAAACAGACAGTTCTGAACGATGTATGCCTGAGTGTGTTGTGACATAGAGTAGGCCTAATGAGAGATATTTCTTCTCCTATCTTTGCATGGGAAAAATGTGGCATTTTATAAACACATTTCATGCAATTCTACTACACTTAATATGACTGGAGACATACTGCAATTTTGGTTTTAGAAGTGGGGGGATATCACTTTTTGGGTGGGGTCAGGTAAGCACACCAAAAAGCCTAAACGACCGCTCGGAGGCGTCCAAATGGTCCTAAGGCACACCATTGTCTCGTTTTGTATCACATTCCAATTATAAAATGGGGGGTGGACAAAAATGCAATTTCAGAATGTAGGGGGGACTTGTTGCGCCCCTGGCCGCCCCTGGGCCTAGGCCTATTTAACTGCTTTTCACTGACCGCTGCAACTCAACAATCAGCTATTTGGTAGGCTATTTGTCCTGCACACTACCCAATTTGCATGCTTAAAACAATCCACAGCTAATTTGTTTAATAAACTAATGACACTCTGTGGCCATATCATGCTTTCTGGCATTGTATTTTGAATTATTTCATTTATTTATATATAGGCACAAGTAATTCGAAAGCTAAATTTGACCAATTTAATTCAACTTACTTTAGGGGAAGATAATCTTACACTAGCCTATTGGATGCACTGCCTTTGCCGACATCAATGTGAAAGTATCCTATGCATAAAACAGCTGGCATGTTTACAAGGCCGAGTTCGAAGGCTAACATCAAATTCAAAGCAATCGGTGCACTGCCTAAACGGCTGACCGTTCAGGCAGCAAACTGTCTGGCACTTTCTCTGCTTTCTTAAAATGAGAGAAAGGCGTGCAGCCTGGCAGTTACTCTCCCAAAGCCAGCCAAGCAATAGGCTAAACAGCCTTTGCATTTTAATCGGGATTGGAATGATTTGTCTAGTTTTTTGTAGCCTACTTTTACATTTTTGGTCTTTAAATAGGGTATGGCAACTGCCCTGGGTTTGAGTATGAGCTGAGATGAGGAGAGGAGTACAATGAAAGAGGATGTTCAGACAGTTATCATCAGAAGCCTAGAAAGCTTAGGTTGTTTTTTCATGTGTGATATTATGTAACCTATGTTTAGATATGGCTGGGAGACAGACATGAAAAGGCCATCTGTGCCCTCCTGTGTGATGTGGCAGCCAGCGTGGTGTCCCTATCTTGGTGTATAACTGTGTGGCTTTGTCACCAACTTCTGTGTCCAAACTGTCCATGTTTTCCACTCCATAAAAGGGGCACTGGTTTTCGTGGTGCACTGTGGTAAGTCGCAGACTATTTATACAGTAAAAGGGAACACAGACCTGCAATAGAGACTGGGTGTGTGAGTTTAGTCTCTAACTACAGTAGTCTGCCCAGTGTTATACATTTATGTGCTGTATGTATAAACACTGAGAAGATTTGTTGAAACACACACTTGTAGCATTGTGGTTATGATGACTGTCCGTCACTCACAGCCCACAATGCATCTACACCCACCTAAACGATGTTAACGGTCAATCCATTGTCATGGCAACTATGCTCCTCATCCCATCAACTGCCTCCCCACCCACATAGGTCTCACGGCAACCGTCACTATGCAACCCCGTCCTCCTTCTCTGTTTCTCCATTTGTGAGGATGCGTGGGCAGAGAAAGAAAGAGGGATTAGAAAAGCTGGAGTGAGAGATGATGATACATCCAGAAAAATCTGATTTTTAAGTAGAGTGGAGATGTTGAGGTAGAGGGTGGATTTCAACGAAGCTTGAGATCTGTACAGAGCTGCTAAATAATATTACATTCTTAGAGAAGTCTGATTAAACATAAATAGACTAAAAGGAAGTTGTTTTTATACACAAGGTACATTAATACAGAACATCTTGTAGTTCTAACATAACTTTAGATACATTACCTCTTATAGTTTAAACACAAGGTACATCAATACAGTACCTCTTATAGTTCAAACACAATGAGGCCGCCATCCCCGTCATTTGCAGGGGGAAAACGGAGAGATCATGGACGATGGTCCGAGCGTCTTGTAAGGATCAGTTGCCGAGAGGGTACCTTTACCATCGGTCCTATTAGCCAACGTACAGTCAATCGATAATAAAATATACGAACTACGAGCACGTATATCCTACCAATGGGACATTAAAAACTGTAACATCTTATGTTTCACCGAGTCGTGGATGAACGAAGACATGAATAACATACAGCTAGCGGGTTTTAAGCTTTTTCGGCAGGATAGAACAGCGGACTCTAGTAAGACAAGGGGTGACTTCCTATGGATATTTGGAAACAACAGCTGGTGCACGAAATCTAAGGAAGTCTCAAGGTTTTTCTCAACTAAGGTAGAGTATCTCATGATAAACTGTAGACCACACTATTTACCAAGAGAGTTTATATCTATATTTTTCGGAGCTGTCTATATACCACCGCAGACCGATGCTGGCACTAAGGCCACACTCATTGAGCTCTATCCGGCCATAAGCAAACAGGAAAACGCTGATCCAGAGGTGGCGCTCCTAGTGGCCAGGGACTTTAATGCAGGGAAACTCAAATCAGTTTTACCTAATTACTATCAGTATGTTGAATGTGCAACCAGGGGAAAATAAAATCTAGACCACCTTTACTCCACACACAGAGAGGGGTACAAAGCTCTCCCTCGCCCTCCATTTGGCAAGTCCAACCATAATTCTATCCTCCTGATTCCTGCTTACAAGCAAAAGCTAAAGCAGGAAGCACCAGTGACTCGGTCAATAAGAAAGTGGTTAGATGAAGCAGATGCTAAGCTACAGGACTGTTTTGCTAGCACAGACTGGAATATGTTCCGGGATTCTTCCGATGGCATTGAGGAGGACACCACATCAGTCACTGGCTTCATCAATAAGTGCATCGATGACGTCATCCCCACAGTGACCTTACGTACATACCCCAACCAGAAGCCATGGATTACAGGCAACATCCGCACTGAGCTAAAGGGTAGAGCTGCTGTGTTCAAGGAGCGGGACTGTAACCCGGAAGCTTATAAGAAATCCCTCTATGCCCTCCGACGAACCATCAAAAAGGCAAAGCGTCAATACAGGACTAAGATTGAATCGTACTACACCGGCTCCGACGCTCGATGGATGTGTCAGGGCTTGCAAACGATTACAGACTACAAAGGGAAGCACAGACACGAGCTGCCCAGTGATAAGAACCTACCAGACAAGCTATATTACTTCTATGCTCGCTTTGAGGCAAGTAACAATGATGCATGAGAACACTAGCTGTTCCAGGACGACTGTGTGATCACGCTCTCCTTAGCTGATGTGAGTAAGACCTTTAAACAGGTCAACATTTACAAGGTCGCAGGGCCAGATGGATTACCAGGACATGTAATCCAAGCATGTGCTGACCAACTGGCAAGTGTCTTCACTGACATTTTCAACCTGTAATGAGTCTGTAATACCAACATGTTTCAAGCTGACCACTATAGTCCCTGTGTCCAAGAATAATAAGGTAACCTGTCTAAATAACTATCGACGCATAGCACTCACATCTATAGCCATGAAGTGCATGAAAGGCTGGTCATGGCTCACATCAGCACCATTATCCCAGAAACCCTAGACCCACTCCAATTTGCATACTGCCCCAGCAGATCCACAGATGATGCCATCTCTATTGCACTCCACACTGCCCTTTCCCACCTGGACAAAAGGAACAACTATGTGAGAATGCTATTCATTGACTACACCTCAGCGTTCAACACCATAGTGCCCTCAAAGCTCATCACTAAGCTAAGGACCCTGAGACTAAACACCCCCTCTGCACCTGGATCCTGGACTTCCTGACAGGCCACCCCAGTTGGTAAGGGTAGGGAACAACACATCCGCCACGCTGATCCTCAACACGGGGGCCCCTTAGTGGTGTGTGCTCAGTCCCCTCCTGTACTCCCTGTTCACTCATGACTGCATGGCCAGGCACGACTCCAACATCACAGTGGTAGATCTGATCACTGACAACGATGAGATAGGGAGGAGGAGGAGGAGGAGGAGGTCAGAGACCTGGCAGTGTGGTTCCAAGACAACAACCTCTCCCTCAATGTGATTAAGACAAAGGAGATGATTGTAGACTACAGGAAAAGAAGGACTGAACACGCCACCATTCCTATTGACGGAGCTGTAGTGGAACAGGTTGAGAGCTTCAAGTTTCTTGGTGTCCACATCACCAACAAACTATCATGGTTCAAACACACTAAGACAATCATGAAGAGAGCATGACAAAGTCTACTCAAGAGACTGAAAAGATTTGGCATGGGTCCTCAGATCCTCAAAAGGTTCTACAGCTTCACCCTCGAGAGCATCCTTACTGGTTGCATCACTGCCTGGTATGGCAACTGCTCGGCCTCGACCGCAAGGAACTACAGAGGGTGGTGCGTATGGCCCAGTACATCACTGGGGCCAGGCTTCCTGCCATCCAGGACCTCTATATCATGAGGTGTCAGAGGAAGGCCCTAAAAATTGTCAAAGACTCCAGACACCCTAGTCATAGACTGTTCTCTGGAATATCTACATTTGCGTACAGAGAACCATTATCAGCAACCAACACTCCTGTGTACCAATGGCACATTGTGTTACCTAATCCTAGTTTATCATATAAAATGCTAATTGATCATTAGAAAACCATTTTGCAATTATGTTAGCACAGCTGAAAACTGTTGTGTTGATTAAAGAAGCAGTAAAACTGGTCTCCTTTAGACTAGTTGAGTATCTGGAGCGTCAGCATTTGTGGGTTCGATTACAGGCTCAGAATGGCCACAAAGAAAATACTTTCTTCTGAAACTCATCAGTCTATTATTGTTCTGATAAATTAAGGCTATTCCATGCTAGAATTTGCCAAGAAACTGAAGATCTTGTACAACGCTGTGTACTACTCCCTTCACAGGACAGCACAAACTGTCTCTAACCAGAATAGAAAGAGGAGTGGGATGCCCAGTGCACAACTCAGCAAGAGGACAAGTACATTAGAGTGTCTAGTTTGAGAAACAAACGCCTCACAAGTCCTCAACTGGCAGCTTCATTAAATAGTATCCGCAAAACACCAGTCTCAATGTCAACAGTGTAGAGGTGACTCCGTGATGCTGGCCTTCTAGGCAGAGTTCCTCTGTCCAGTGTCTGTGTTCTTTTTCCCATCTTAATCTTTTCTTTTTATTGGCCAGTCTGAGATTTGGCTTTTTCTTTGCAACTCTGCCTAGAAGGCCAGCATCCCAGAGTCGCCTCTTCACTGTTGACGCTGAGACGAGTGTTTTGTGGGTACTATTTAATGAAGCTGCCAGTAGAGGACTTATTTTTCTTATCTTCTTAAAGCATTGTTGGTTAAGGGCTTGTAAGTAAGCATTTCAGTGTAAGGTCTACACCTGTTGTATTCGGCGCATGTGACAAATACAATTTGATTTGATGTACATCAATACAGTACCTCTAATAGTCCAAACACAATGTACATCAATGTGAAGTATAGTACAAATGTAACTGATGAACACTTATTGGCCACTACCATTTCTCAAGTAACAAAATCAACATCCCAACTGAAATCTTTATCTGAACTGAGCTGCAGTGAGGTGAACTTTCCAGCAGTGGTCAGAGATGTATCGCTGTACATCTGGCTCCAGAGTGACTCCTGTTGTTATTACATAACATGCTAGGGTCCCATGTGTTCAAACGGCCTTTCACAGTATTGTGGCCTTGTTTCACCCTCTTTATCAGAGAAAACGTGTATTTCTTGGTACAGGAAATGCTGTTAAAAACCACATTGACGTGGGTACACAGCTTCCCCTCCTCTAATGTTCTGATTACTAAGGTGTTGTAACATCAACACTCTGTTGCTATTGCACAAATAACATAGTATTCTCAACCTCAACTAATGTGTCTACTGTGGCTGTGTAGGGATCATTGGTGTTCTGTTTCCATAGTCCTCCAAAGTGTTCCTTCCTGTCAAATATTTTCTGTCAGCTCCACACCAACACAGGAAATCACTGCTTCTCAGGGGAAGAGAATGAGATAAACAATAAAAAGGGAGGACCAAAAAGAGAAAGAACATGTCTTTCCAAATTGTTGTACCCTAGTCCTACAGAATGTGTTGTAACCACTTAGGTATTTTACAATGACGTTTGTCTGCCTCATAGTCTGAATATAGCTTTTACCACATACATTTGCACACTGCCAGTTTTAGTTTCCCTGTGCCTCTGCTCTGTCATTATGTTTTCTTCAGGGAGGGAGAAAGAACCAGAGGGCAGCGCCTGGACAGAGGGGGTGTGACAAGGGAAGGAAGTCAAGGCAGGAGCATATGACTGTGGTGAAATGGTTACTCACTGACTGCCTGACTGACTGACTGGCTGACTGGACTGGCTGACGGTTGCTACATGGCATAGAGAGCAGGATAGTATTGGATTACCTGGAAGATCAGGCCTGAGAAGACTGTTGAGCTTTACTGTATATGAGGCTGTTTCTGTTTCTACATGCCTATGTGTTGCCTATGTCTAGTTATTTTGTGCAGTAGGTCATTATGTAGGTTACATCAGACATGTATATGTTGTAGTACTGTACAGGCCTAGTGGGAGACGTTTATATTTTTATATGTATAAATGTTTGTTTCGTAATCTACTGTATTTGTCAAAAGTACAGTCCTGTGCATCCATGCGTGTGACCTTATTGTAAAGACTGGGTCTTTCCGGTCAGGTATGGAGTTAGTGGCATGTGGCAGTGGAGTGTGTTTATGGCTAATGACTGCCCTAATGTGAAAATACTTGTTATTTTCCTGTATGTCAGAGAGAGAATGTGAGACAGAAAGAGAGAGAGACTCGCTGCTAAAAAGACAAAGAAATAGAGAGAAGGAGAGAGAGAGAGAGAGAGAGAGATATGTCTGAACAAGGGTGCTGAAACACAGTAGTACATTAATTGCACAGGGAGTTTGTCCAGCCTGGAAAGAAGGAAAGAAAGAGACAGAGACAGAGAGGACAAAAAGAGAGAGAGAGTAGAGAGAGAGAGAGAAAGGGCAGAGACCCTGTCACCTGCAGGACTTTGGTTCACAAGGCAGGACCTTCACATGATTTTGTCAGCTCCAGTGGAAGGAATATTGTTTTGGTGGAATGGGTCATGCTAATCCAGTCTGTAGCTTTGATCACATGTTGTTTTATTACCATCGGTGTGACTGAAAGGGTTGCTGCACATAAAGTGGCCTATTTAGAATAGCTGGAGTCAATTAGGATCTTTGTTGTGGTGAGAAGCTAAGTACAAAGTTCCAACTTGAGTGTGTGAATGTGTGTGTGTAAGTTTGTTCCTCTTCCATCATGAGATCCAGCAGGAGAAGTTTCCTGCTACGCCGGTCTAATGTCTGCATGTATGTGACTTACCTGTTAGTGACAATACAACTGTGTTTGGGACTGGAGATGGTTTGGGGCTGGGGATTACTGCAGTAAAGTATGTCCCCTTTTCATCAAGCCCTTTCACCTCTCATTCATCCTTCTGTACCCAGTGTGGAAGCAGAAACCCGATGTGTGGAGCCGCCAGGGCCCCACATAGACGGCCCTTACAGCCAGACCACAGCGTACCTGCGTGGCACCGAGCGCTACAGTGACAACAGCAGGTGTCCTGGTCCTCCAGGCCCCCGGGGACTTCCGTGTGTGGCCCCTCCCAGCTCGGCCAGCCTTGCCTGGGCACTGCGAACACGTCATCAGCCTGCCAGTCTGGCCCTCCGCAAGCAAGAGGAGGAGGAGAACAAGAGGTGCAAGGCCAGTCTCTCTGACAGCTATGAGCTCTCCACAGACCTACAGGACAAGAAGGTACATGTAGGCCTGCCCTGAAGTGTGGTTAGAGTACAAAAACTATGGTTTGAACTGTGAAAGAGAAAGAACAAGCATGACAACATGCATTACTTTACTGGCAGTGAGTGTTGTGGTAGCCCTGTCTATAACTGCTCTGTCCCCTGTTCTGTCTCCTCTGTCAGGTGGAGATGTTGGAGAGAAAGTACGGTGGCTCCTTCGTGAGCCGCAGAGCAGCCCGGACCATCCAGACGGCCTTCCGCCAGTACCGTATGAACAAGAACTTTGAGCGCCTCCGCAACTCCGCGTCCGAGAGCCGCATGACGCGACGCATCATCCTGTCCAACATGCGGCTGCAGTACTCATTTGACGACCGCCAGGCGCAGCAGCAGGGGGCCGGAACACAGACAAACTTCACACACAGTGTGGGTATCGGCCCTCCTCATTCACCTGACACAGAGCGGACAGGAGACTACACACACCTAGAAGACTCCTTCTCCAAACAGGTCAGTCAGACAGCTGGTTCTTTAACTACAGCAGTAATATGTTGAATCAGGTGGCTGGTTAAATTAATCCTCAGTTGGAGATTCTATTCAATTCTATTCCTGTTTGAGTCTTTGTTTCGTCACACTGCCGGTTGAGTATCTGTACCTAAAAACTGTACTGAGCTTCCTCTCACCATGTACAGGTAAAGTCCCTGGCTGACTCCATAGATGACGCCCTGACCTGCCGTGGAGGGCGGGATGACTCCCAAGAGGGTAGCAGGGAGGGCGGAGGCATCAGTGATGACTTTGGGGAGTGTGTGTGGAGCAGCAGCAGTAACCCCTCATCCCGCAGAGGCCTGGGTGAGAGATCCCGAGGAGGGGGAGGAGGCCTCAGCATGCACGGAGACAGCACAGCCACCTCCTACAGTGATGTCACACTATACATGGATGACTGCATGCCCTCCTCGCCCCTGTCTCTGGACCGGGCCCCCAGCAGCACAGACACAGAGTACTGGGGCCCCAGGGGAGGCGTGGGGGGCCGTGAGGACAGCAGGGATACTGAGGGAGGGGGTAGTAGTAACAGCCGTCGCAGCACCCCCTGCACGGAGTGTCGAGACTACCGTCTAAGGGGCGCCCACCTGCCCCTGCTCACCATCGAGCCCCCCAGCGACAGCTCCGTGGACACTAGTGACCGTTCAGACCGTGGCTCCCTCAGCAGACAGATCTATGAGCAGGAGCCAGCAGGAGGAGCAGGCTCTCCTCAGGGAACACTCAAACACTCCCCTAACACTCCCCGCCCTGTCTCCACAACAGCAGCGCAGGGCCAGACCCGGGCCCCTGGCCGGGGCCCCCCCTTGCCCACTCACATCCCCCATCACGTGGCACACCACCATCACCACCACCCTCACCACCACCAGTACCCAGACACCCCCTCATCATCATCCTCCCCCCAGCAGCCCCCCACCACCCCCCTGTCCTCCTCCTCCTCTGCTGCGCTGCCCCCTGGTGGCCTAGAGCAGCCCTGTCTGTCTGATGGGGACAACGACTCTCTCAACTCCACCACCAACTCCAACGAGACGGTGAACTGCAGCTCTGGCTCCTCGTCTCAGGACAGCTTGAGGGAGCCCCTACCCCCTCTGGGCAAGCAGACCTACCAGAGAGAGAGTAGACACAGCTGGGACTCACCGCCATTCAACAACGACGTAGTGCAAAGACGCCAGTACCGCATCGGACTCAACCTATTCAACAAGTAAGACATTTGCAATCCATTCATATTTTACTACATAAACTACATAAAACAAACAGCCACGTATCCCAATCATTGAAAATAAAACCTTCAAAATAGGTAGGATATACAGTGCCTTGCGAAAGTATTCGGCCCCCTTGAACTTTGCGACCTTTTGCCACATTTCAGGCTTCAAACATAAAGATATAAAACTGTATTTGTTTGTGAAGAATCAACAACAAGTGGGACACAATCATGAAGTGGAACGACATTTATTGGATATTTCAAACTTTTTTAACAAATCAAAAACTGAAAAATTGAGCGTGCAAAATTATTCAGCCCCTTTACTTTCAGTGCAGCAAACTCTCTCCAGAAGTTCAGTGAGGATCTCTGAATTATCCAATGTTGACCTAAATAACTAATAATGATAAATACAATCCACCTGTGTGTAATCAAGTCTCTGTATAAATGCACCTGCACTGTGATAGTCTCAGAGGTCCGTTAAAAGCGCAGAGAGCATCATGAAGAACAAGGAACACACCAGGCAGGTCCGAGATACTGTTGTGAAGAGGTTTAAAGCCGGATTTGGATACAAAAAGATTTCCCAAGCTTTAAACATCCCAAGGAGCACTGTGCAAGCGATAATATTGAAATGGAAGGAGTATCAGACCACTGCAAATCTACCAAGACCTGGCCGTCCCTCTAAACTTTCAGCTCATACAAGGAGAAGACTGATCAGAGATGCAGCCAAGAGGACCATGATCACTCTGGATGAATTGCAGAGATCTACAGCTGAGGTGGGAGACTCTGTCCATAGAACAACAATCAGTCGTATATTGCACAAATCTGGCCTTTATCGAAGCGTGGCAAGAAGAAAGCCATTTCTTAAAGATATCCATAAAAAGTGTTGTTTAAAGTTTGCCACAAGCCACCTGGGAGACACACCAAACATGTGGAAGAAGGTGTTCTGGTCAGATGAAACCAAAATTGAACTTTTTGGCAGCAATGCAAAACGTTATGTTTGGCATAAAAGCAACACAGCTCATCACCCTGAACACACCATCCCCACTGTCAAACATGGTGGTGGCAGCATCATGGTTTGGGCCTGCTTTTCTTCAGCAGGGACAGGGAAGATGGTTAAAATTCATGGGAAGATGGATGGAGCCAAATACAGAACCATTCTGGAAGAAAACCTGATGGAGTCTGCAAAAGACCTGAGACTGGGACGGAGATTTGTCTTCCAACAAGACAATGATCCAAAACATAAAGCAAAATCTACAATGGAATGGTTCAGGAATAAACATATCCAGGTGTTAGAATGGCCAAGTCAAAGTCCAGACCTGAATCCAATCGAGAATCTGTGGAAAGAACTGAAAACTGCTGTTTACAAATGCTCTCCATCCAACCTCACTGAGCTCGAGCTGTTTTGCAAGGAGGAATGGGAAAATGTTTCAGTCTCTCGATGTGCAAAACTGATAGAGACATACCCCAAGCGACTTACAGCTGTAATCGCAGCAAAAGGTGGCGCTACAAAGTATTAACTTAAGGGGGCTGAATAATTTTGCACGCCCAATTTTTCAGTTTTTGATTTGTTAAAAAAGTTTGAAATATCCAATAATTGTCTTTCCACTTGATTGTGTCCCACTTGTTGTTGATTCTTCACAAAAAAATACAGTTTTATATCTTCATGTTTGAAGCCTGAAATGTGGCAAAAGGTCGCAAAGTTCAAGGGGGCCGAATACTTTCGCAAGGCACTGTAGTGTCAGGGGAGTCGTTCTCTTTGTTGTGACTTGTCCTTTTCTGATTGGTCTCTCTGGTTCTCAGGAAGCCAGAGAAAGGGATCCAGTACCTGATCGAGAGAGGCTTTGTGTCCGACACTCCGGTTGGGATCGCTCGCTTCATCCTGGAGAGGAAGGGCCTGAGCAGACAGATGATTGGAGAATTCCTTGGTAACCGGCAAAAACAGTTCAACAAGGACGTACTGGAGTAAGTCTGGGAATATGGGAGGGAGAGAGGTAGAGGGGTATAATTCAGAATGGGAATATACAGTAACGGTATAACAGGGGATTACTAAATCCTTAATTTAGAGGGGATACATTTCTATAAATCTATTCTATCTTTTTATTTTATTTTTTTCCTGTGATATTTCCTAATTTTAGGGTATGACTGGTAGTTAAGGTTCTGATACTGATACAGTGTATTCTGAAAGTATTCAGACCCCTTAACTTTTTCCACATTTTGTTATGTTACAGCCTTATTCTAAAATATATATTTTTTCCCTCATCAATCTACACACAATACCCCATAATGACAAAGCACAAACAGGTTTTTAGACATTTTTGCAAATGTATTAAAAATAAAAAACTGAAATATTACATTTACATAGCTACTCAGACCCTTTACTCAGTACTTTGTTTAAGTACCTTTGGCAGCGATTACAGCCTCAAATCTTCTTGGGTATGACACTACAAGCTTGGCACACCTGTATTTGGGGAGTTTCCCCCATTCTTCTATGCAGAGCCTCTCAAGCTCTGTCAGGCTGTACAGCTATTTTCAGGTCTCTGCAGAGATATTCAATCGGGTTCAAGTCCGTGCTCTGGCTGGGCCACTGAAGGACATTCAGAGACTTGTCCCGAAGCCACTCATGTGTTGTCTTAGTTGTGTGCTTAAGGTTGTTGCCCTGTTGGAAGGTGAACCTTCACCCCAGTCTGAGGTCCTTAGCCCTCTGGAGCAGGTTTTCATCAAGGATCTCTCTATATTTTGCTCAATTCATCTTTCCCTCAATCCTGACTAGTCTCCCAGTCCCTGCCGCTGAAAAACATTCCCACAGCATGATGCTGCCACCACCATGCTTCATCGTAGGTTTCCTCCAGACGTGGCGTTTTGCATTCAGGTCAAAGAGTTCAATCTTAATTATATCAGACCAGAGAATCTTGTTTCTCGTGGTCCTTTAGGTGCCTTTTGGCAAACTCCAAGCGGGCTGTCATGTGCCTTTTACTGAGGAGTTGCTTCCGTCTGGCCATTCTACTATAAAGGCCTGATTGGTGGAGTGCTGCAGAGATGGTTGTCCTTCTGGAAGGTTCTCCCATCTCCACAGAGGATCTCTGGAGCTCTGCCAGATTGACCATGGGGTTCTTGGTCACCTCCCTGACCAAGGCCCTTCTCGCCCGATTACTTAGTTTGGCCGGGCGGCCAGCTCTAAGAAGAGCCTTGGTGGTTCCAAGCTTTCTTCCATTTAAGAATGATGGAGGCCACTGTGTTTTTTGGGGACCTTCAATGCTGCAGACATTTTTTGGTACCTTTCCCTAGCGTATTTCTGTTTTTTATTTTTGATACATTTGTAAAAATGTCAATAACAAAAAACTGTTTTTGCTTTGACATTATGGGGTATTGTGCGTAGATTGATGAGGGAAAAAATATTTGATCCATTTTAGAATAAGGCTGTATCGTAATAAAATGTGGTTAAAGTCGAGGGGTCTGACTGCTTTCCGAATGCACTGTATATATGGGGCTTAATACCATCTCAGCTTTGTAGATTTTAGATCATATATTGTGATATTGCCCCCAGGTAGCTTGTTTCTGGTCACAAGTTCAGGAATGGCTGAAAATCTACAAATAGCACTGCTGGGAGATTTGGAAAGCCATAGTCAATCAATCAACAATATAATAATACTATTAACAACAATATTAATCTTTAAATAACAATCTGTGGATACTATGCGATTAGAAAGCTTCAAACATATGTAAAACATCATAACACAGTTGAAAAAGATGAAAGCATGGAAATCTATAGAGGTGGCCTACGGAGATAGGTGGGATGGGCTGAGAGAAGCTGAGGGGATCTGGAATAGTTATGACTGATAACACTATATATAGGGTACACGTGGTATGTACTATCTATCCAAATTCAATGTATATAAAAAAAATACCATGTAAATTTATGTAAAATGTTAGCAAAATGTTTGTGTGGCAAAAAGCTGTGAAAACAAAAATATAAAACAGAAATGTCAAAATGTTGTCATCCGAGACGGGGGGGGGGGGGGGTTAAAAGTCCTTGGGGAGGCTACTGTTAAAGTGTTGACTGTGCCTCCTGTGTGGTGTGTGTTGTAGTTGTGTAGTGGACGAGATGGATTTCTCTGGGATGGACCTGGACGATGCTCTGAGGAAGTTCCAGGCCCAGATCAGAGTTCAAGGAGAAGCCCAGAAAGTAGAGAGGCTCATAGAGGCTTTCAGGTGTGTTTACAATGTATTCCTGTTTACGTGTACAAATTCATGGTTCTACTACGTTGTTAGAATGATAGAGAATGTGTGTTGTTTTTGGAAATCTCTCTTAAGATTTTACAACATATTCTTCTGTCTCCCAGTCAGCGGTACTGTGTGTGTAACCCAACGCTGGTCCGCCAGTTCCAGAACCCAGACACCATCTTCATCCTGGCCTTCGCCATCATCCTCCTCAACACGGATATGTACAGCCCTAACGTTAAGGCAGAGAGGAAGATGAAGATAGAGGACTTCATCAAGAACCTCAGAGGTGCGGTTGGAACAAACACATCCATACACATGCGCACAAACAAAATAATCATGTAACATTAAACTTAGCATATGGCTCCCTCTGGTGTTGGGAGAAATACAATTCTCAGGCTGTCACCCAGACTATAAATTAGCAGGGTATTGTGATAAATTATGACTGTTGCCACTGTGTTTGTCTAATCCTTTTGGCTTGTATGAGTTCTGGGTCATGACTCCCAGATAATGCAAGTTTTTGGGCCTTTTAATCAAATGAGCACCATAATACAGCAGGAAATAGACTGAAATAGGCATTTATACATGAACACATAACAGCCTGTCTCTTTCTCTGCATGTCTTCTAGGAGTGGACAATGGCCAGGACATTCCCAGGGATCTGTTGGTGGGGATCTACCAGCGCATCCAGAAGTGGGAGCTAAGGACCAATGATGACCACGTGTCTCAAGTGCAGGCAGTGGAGAGAGTCATAGTAGGCAAAAAGCCTGTGAGTTGTCTGGGCTTGAAATGTAACTGTAGCCCCGTGTCATTTCCCTGTTTAGCCTGCGAGGAGCTGTATAGTACTAGCTGTTGTTGTTATGTGTTACATCTTTGACAAGCTGTAATACTAGTGCATTCTTTGTGTTACTGCTCAGCCATAAGGAGATTTAATACTAAACTCCTTTTCTTTTTGTGTTTTATGTAGGTGATGTCTCTGCCACACCGCAGGCTGGTATGCTGCTGTCAGCTCTATGAGGTGCCTGACCCCAACCGACCCCAAAGGACAGGAGTTCACCAACGGGAGGTCTTCCTGTTCAATGACCTGCTGGTGGTAAGGCTTCCTGTAACACGTCCTCATAACAATGGGAATTCCTATGAAAGCGTCCTGCTATGGCTATGTAGAGTTGGAGACCACCAGGCTATCCTAAACAATATAGAAATATGTAAGAGTGATTTCCTCTTTTCCCCTACCGAAACAACCATATCTTCTCCATTTGCTTCCTCAGGTGACTAAGATTTTCCAGAAGAAGAAGACTTCTGTGACGTACAGTTTCAGACAGTCCTTCCCTCTAGTGGAGATGCAAGTCCACATGTTCCAGAACTCCTGTGAGACCCTGTTCCCATCTCTGCCTGCTCCTCATATGCCTTACACAACTCAACCATCCATCTAGATACTACATTAACTGTCCCCTCTGTACACTAGGATTCCCTTTCACTCCCTTCACTCTGTGTGTGTGTATCTATATGTCTATGCCTGTCATCATAGGTCATAAAGTTAACAGCCATACAATAAATGTTGTGTTTTTATGTTCCTCTCTGCCTGTCACCCAGACTACCTCCACGGTATCCGCCTGACCTCAGCAGTGTTGGGTGGGGACAGTAAGGTCCTTATCGTGTTCATGGCTCCCAGTCAGCAGGACCGCACCCGCTTTGTCAGTGACCTGAGAGAGAGTATAGCTGAGGTGCAGGAGATGGAGAAGTACAGAGTAGAGTGTGAGTACACCTCCCCCTGTTAGTCATTATGGGGAACTACAGCTGTGTGTGGGCGTATCTGTGTGTGGCTCGATGGAGTAACAGAGTGGCTATTGCTTTCCTGTATCTTACCCTATCCACCTTTAAGTGAATTACAGGAAGACAGGCAGTGATGTGGGAGTATTGCTTTTAACTACTTATATTGTCAATCTTCTCTCTCTTTCTCTCGATTTCTCCCTTGCTCTCCTTCAATCCGTAGCTGAGTTGGAGAAGCAGAAAGGGGTGATGAGGACTGGCCTGCTGACCGGCTTGGTCGGAGGCGGAGTGGGGGTGAAGGGTGAGGTGGTGAACGGCACCCTGGGAAGGCCCAGTCTAGATGACAACTACTCTGCTGGAGAAGGACTGAAACGCTCCGCACTCAGCTCATCCCTCCGAGACCTATCAGACGGAGGTGAGACACACACACATACACACACACACACACGCACAAACCACTCCCTCTTGAAAATGGTGTCTTTTTCTAATAAAACACTTTCACTAATCCTGCTGGTTCATAGAGATATGCTATTTTTCTGACTGACTGGGTTCTTTCTAAGAATTAACTGAAATTCTTCAGACACTATAGTCTAGACACTGAGAGAGTACACTACCCATGGGACTGCTTTAGATTTTTCCTTGCTTCGCCTCCTGGTTGCATCGTGTTCTATTTCCTCTGGCACATGAATACATAGTATGTGCTGCATCTCTGCAAGCTCACTCGGAAACATTCTGTTTCTGTATTTCCCCCCTTCCGCAACCTGCCTCTTCCTGGCTGGGTGCAGGGAAACGTGGTCGCAGTAACAGTGTTGGCTCCCTCGACAGTACCATGGAAGTAAGTCTGAATGGACTAACTGAATTGTGCACCTACCCCTTTAATACCTGCCACTCAAGCATAGCCATCCCAGTACATTCCTTTAATAGAGCCATAAATGTGAAGTCATTCCCCTCGTTTTTGACCCTGACCCATCATTAGCATGTTCTCTGTGTGACTGACGTGTGTGACTGACGTGTGTGACTGACGTGTGTGACTGACGTGTGTGACTGACGTGTGTGACTGACGTGTGTGTATGCGTGTGTTCTGGAATGTTCTTTGCCTCTGGGCTCTCACAACTGCCTGTGCATGTTTTTGCTCTCAACTCTTGTTCTTCTCCATTCTTGCATTGTTTGTTTGTTTCAATGGTTTGTTGTTGATGTGCAGGTGTTGTGGTGTTTGTAAACTGACATACTCATTGCAGTGTTCCAGTGATTTGTGATATGATGTCATACTGTATGTATGTTTGCAGAGCTCCTCCTCAACTGTCCTTCCACTTCCTCAGGGTTCCATCATTAGCAGCCCCCGGCCCCACCAGTGTTACCCGGTTCCGGGCGTGATCCCAGGCTGCTACCCTACAGAAGACTACCGGCCGCATCGCCCCATCCTGAGCCCCGGAACAGGGATGGGGGGTGGGCCGGGGCAACAACAGACCGCTGCTGGGATGGGAGTTGGAGGGGTTCCCAGCAGTATAGAGAGAGCAGGAGTGGGGAGCGGCCCTGGGGGGGGCAATACGGGCTCCTTCCTGGGCTCTCTATTCGGCAGCAAACGCGCCAAACCGCCAAGTCCCCTTATACCACCGGGGCCACCCTACCCCGCCCCTGTCCCCCCACCCACTACGGGAGGGCCCCCTCCTCACTCCCCATCATCTCTGTGCCAGTCAGAGGGGGCCCTTCCAAGATCCAGGCCCTGCATGCTCAGTACTGCCACACGGCCGTCGTGCAGCCCCCTCCCCCCTACTACCATCACCATCGCTACCACGTCCAAGCTGGCCCTCCTCCCTTGCCAGGCGGGGGCGTGCCCCCTCATATCCTTCAGAGAGGGCCGCTCCCCTGTCGCCCTCCTTTTGGCCCCCCTCACGCCCAGCTCCAGCAGCTGGCCCATCTCTCCCAGTTTTCCCAGCATGGCATGCAGGGTCGCTACGGCAACATAGCGGTGGGCTGTCCTCCCCCCCTTTCTCCTCACTCCCAACATTCCCAGAACCCCCAGTTCGCCCTGTACCACACGCAAACCCCACAATCTATCAGGGGAGGCGCTGTGCCAAGCAAACCTCCTCTGACTTTGTCTCACTCCCACCCGCACCCCCACGCACACTCCCACACCCACCCCGGGCACCCACTCAGTGCCGCGCCACACCCCACCGCCCACCCACACCAGTCTCACTTCATTTTTGGCACGCTGCCCCACCAACATCAGCACCAGCAGCCGCCCGCCTCCGTCAACACCCATCACGCTACGTCCGCCGCCCAGTATCAGCCCCAGTACCCTCCTCTCTCTTCCATCCCCCCTCCCCCCCCCCACTCCCCTTTACCCCCCCCTTCTATCCCCCTTACCCCTCTTACGCCTCTCTGCCCTCACCCCCCCCAGCACCCCGGGCAGCCTCAGCAGGGGCCCCAGGTGACGGGGGCTGGGGCGACTGGCACAGGGGTCAGCTCCAAATCCAAACCTATCAACCGGATCAGCACGGTAGTGTGAGGAACAGAACATGGGGGCACAGAGGGCAGAGGTCAGAGGGCACGATGGAGGAAGTGGGCAGAGCTAGGGCCAGAGATAGAGCCAGGGCTTGTAGAGGTGAGCAGGACAGCAGCAGCAGTAACAACAGCGCCAGTGACAAAAAGAAACGCAACTTATTTCGCCTCTGCTACTTTCATCTCCGCTTCCCACACATGTAGACAGAGAGACCAGAAGAGAGAGTTGGAGCTGGATAGCATGCATATACCTGAACATACAAACATACCTACACACATACAGCACAGGACACACAGGCAGAATCAACACACATAAAGCAAAAAACGCCCACATGTATGCACACAAATATGTTTGTGTATAGTATAGGCAAAGGCTAGCACAATCATGTATATAACACATACACTCAGTGGTCAGTTTATTAGGTACACCCATCTTGTACTGGGTCGGACCCCACTTTGCCTTCAGAACAGCCTGAATTCTTCAGGGCATGGATTCTACAAGGTGTCGGAAATGTTCCACAGGGAACATTTGGCATCACGCAGTTGCTGCAGATTGGACGGCAGTACATTGGGTTTGGTCATCAACAATGTTCAGATACACTGTGGCAATTAGTTTAAAGGGACGTAACGTGTGCCAGGAAAACATTTTCCACAACAGTACACCATTACCACCAGCCTGTACCGTTGACACCAGGCAGGATGGATCCATGGGCTCCTACTGCTTATGCTAAATCCTGTCTCTCCCATCAACATGACACAACAGGAATCGGGATTCGTCAGACCAGGCATTGTTTTTCCACTCCTCATTTGTCCAGTGTTGGTGATCGCCCACTGTAGCCGCTTCTTCTTGTTTTTAGCTGATAGGAGTGGAACCTGGTGTGGTTGTCTGCTGCAGAAGCCCATCCGTGACAAGGATCGACGAGTTGTGCATTCCGAGATGCCGTTCTACACACCACTGTTGTACAGCGCCATTATTTGTCTGTCTGTTCGCTTGCCATTCTCCTTCGACCTCTCATCAACAAGCTTTCGCCCAACAAGTTTTAGCCCAGAGGACTGCAGCTAACTGGATGTTTCGCACCATTCTCTGTAAAACCTAGACACTGTAGTGCATGAAAAGCCCATGAGGGAGGCCGTTTCTGAGATACTGGATCCAACGTGCCGATCATACCACACTCAAAGTCACTCAGATCACTCGTTTTGCCCATTCTGTTCGATCGAACAGTAACCAAATGCCTCGATACCTGTCTGCCTACTTTATAGAGCAAACCACGTGACTCGCTCTCTGTAGAAACAATCAATTTTTCTGAACAGGTGGTGTACCTAATAAACTGGCCACTGAGTGTATACTGCAGTTGTATAGAGTTTCCGTTGCAGTTTCTCAGGTGTATTCTATAAGCTCTCAGCACACAAACTCATAAGGGAGAGTCACAGGTAGGAGCAATGAGGTAGATTGTTGAAGTTGGCAGCAGGCAGGAAAAAGCATCACACACACACACAATTAACCATTTATATTGCCATAGAACAGATTCTAGTAGTAAATGTACAGTAGAGGGCCTATAACCCCGTGTTTCACTGTCTGAAGTATTATTGGAAACTCTGGACACTGCCAAGAAATGATCTTGAAACTGTTTAAAACACAGGTACCAACATGTAATTGTGCAACGTTATTAATTGGACAAATCTAGTCTCTCGTAATGAAGGAAGCAACCAAGATTTGGTTCTCTGACGTCGAGATTCAGATAATGCTGACCAATAGTAAGACCAACCCCACCCACCTGGAGCTGAAAAAGTCTTCAACGCTAAATACATTCCAGCAGGGTTGTGCATTGTAAACAGCCATTGAGGATAGTTGCAAAAAATGTCTCTTGACTTTGCAATAATTTATTCAGCTTAATGTCTTTGTTAATTTCCATGGCAGGTCTTCATCACTGAAAGGTATCCTTTTTGAATGTAGACCTCAGAGAAATGTTGCTTTGTCTTAAACTTTTATGACTATTGCACGGTTCAATAGCAGTCTTAGGTTCTATGGTCTTCTACATGTTAAGAGAAGTCATCTCATTTCATAAGATTTACATGCATTCCCTATGGGGTGTGTGGATTAATGATACGACAAATCATATTTTTGAATGTTTTTAAGCTTTTTTTTGCTGTTGAATAAATGTTACATATATACTTGCTATGAGTATGATGAATATTGTCTAATAACATAACTGTTTTGATCCAGTGATTAATTATATATAAATAATTGATTGATTAGATGTTTGATTATAAATGATTATACAGAGGATATATACACACGTATTAATTCCCTCATACTTTTGATATGTAACGAGGGTGTTATAAAGTGTGATTTCTTTTTGTTCTCTATGATGATTGCCATCGATAACTTCTATTATCAGTTATTATTATTGATTGTTGAAAATATTAGTTCATATTTATGATTATTTTTGTTATAATATAGTTGTGTACCCTCTCTATCTCCCTCCCTTTCTTCTGAACTTACAGTGGCAGTGTCTAAAGATGGGGTCATTGGATTCTAAATTCACCTTAACAGATAGGTGACCATTTTAAATGATGTCTATGTAGTCTTATGTGTTTTGAATCAACTCTTTCCAGACCCCTTCGAAATATCCTCCTAAGGGCTTTGACCTTTGACCTAGTCATGTACAATGACCCTCATTTAATTGGTGACCCTGCCGTTTCTGTTCTCTCTATTATCGGGAGACTCGCTTACAAGCATCAGGTCTTGTTGACAGTTTCTCACATGGCGTGTGTTTGGACAGTATATGTCTTTGAACAACCACGCTTTGTAATGCAGTTTTGTGATTTTGCACACGTGGTGTCTTAAAGTCAGAAATGGCATTATTTTAAAAACGCTCCTCCCATACCCCCTTGCCAGTCCTCAGAGAACCCAAATACCCTTCACCCCAGCAACCTTACTGAATGTGCTTGTCATTAGATCAAACAAGTTTGCTCATCTTCTCCTCTATCATCTCTGTCGACCCCCTTTTGAACCTCCTCTCTCTGTCCTTCTATTGCACTGTGTTAGAACAATGCTGGGTTTGAGAAGGGACAAAGGAAGGGACAAAAGGGAATTATTACATTTTAGGATGGTAAGATGTAGTTAGAAATGTTAGACAATACTTGTTCAAACTAAGATACAGATTAACTTTAAAATCCAGAATACGAGTATGTGTAGTCAGGGAAAAATAAGAGGTTTTAGGGGTGGTTAATGTTGAAGCTTTGTGTTGGCTATTTCCTGTCTAATTTCCTCTGTATTGTACCTTTGTGACCCCTCTTGCATGAATATATCTGCACTTATTTAATGGATTGTACTGTATAAACATGAATGTACATATTATATTACAAATACTTAATAACTTTGGAAATAAATATTTCCATTTTGTTATTAATTAAGGTGTGCGCGTGTGCGCGTGTGAGCGTGCATGCCTGCGTGTGTGAGAAAGAAAGAGGAGCAGGGGGACTTTGGTCCGATTGAATATTGAATTATTTTTATTTTAGACTGAAGGTTAGATAATAAATTGAAGAACTGAAATGTTTGTATGTCAGAGCTCTAATTGATATTATTTTAAACATACAACAAGTATGAACCTAAGAATTGAATTTGTGTATGTAGTAGGTGTAAACTGAAAGAATAGAGAATTGAGATGTGAATATTTATTGCTTTTGACATTAAAAAAGTGTCCTTGCAGTGAAGCGATCTTCTGTCTTTTATTGACGTCTTCTTGACAGCAAATGTGATGGATCATGAACACAGCTCTATCATTGGGCTTTCTAAACCCTGTTTTACAATGTGATCAACAGCACCGTCTAGTGGCTAAACGTAATTTCTGCCACCCATGATCATGATGTCCCTGGGACGTGATGTTCTTGGAACAGGTATTATTCTTGAGACTGATTGTAGGTGTGATACTGAATGCGGTCCCTAGGACTGGACAACATAGCTTTTTCTTTGTACTTCTTTTTTTAAAGTCTCCAATACAAGCCTAATTCCTATTATGGGGAGGCAGGTAGCCTAGTGGTTGGAGAGTTTGGCCAGTAACCAAAAGGTTGCAGGTTTGAATCCCCGAGCCGACACAGTAAAGATCTGTCATTCTGTTCATGAACAATGCAGTTAACCCACTGTTCACGGTTGGCCATCAATGTCAATAAGAATTTGTTCTTAACCGACTTGCCTAGTTAAATAAAAACAATTAAGTAGGTACTGATTTATGACTTCAGTTTAAAACTAGATTATAATAGACATGGCTCACTCATCCAGTCGTGTACATTTGTAAGGGAAAATGTCCTTCATTTATGCTTAATTTTATCAGGCAAACAATTCCCAGCATTAAGCAGATCACCAATGATTTAAAAAAAAAAGTAATCGATCATTATCACCGTCAACGGCATTTTGATAGCAAGAGGTGCCAGTAGGTATATTACTCCGTGTCACGTACCTGCGTGCATGCATCATGCAACTCTGCCATCCTCCACATCTGAATTAATGTGCAGTACCGTCTGCTGCCATTCTTATTCATTGAATATTGGCACATATTTTAAACTATATACTAACTGTATGTAGCCATGCGTATATTGGTGCTACAATTCAGTGAATGGGCATCATAATTCGTGAAATAGGTCAAGATAAGAGAAAATGTGTCTATGAACTACTTTCTATAAACGAGCGAATGTGGAGGGATTAATTCATACCCTCTCTTCCGCTCAAATAACTAATCTGTCGTAGTCAGTAGTTGAGAGATTTAAGGTTGTGCTTAGGCAATGATGAAACTAAGATGGCGTCTAACACGGACAGGATGAACGGGGGATAGCGAAATTGGTCACAAATTGATTTGATGGGGACGTAATTCTTACAGTCACTCGTTGTACGAGCAAACGAGTCTTTGAAGTGGATAATCTTTACACTTCTACATCAATAGAAGTGGGTCTAAGGGGGAAGCGAGGCTGAAAACGGCCAACTTTACGTGAGCTAACTGGACCTAGCTTGCTAACGTTAGCTAACCAACGACAGCTAGCTAAACAACAACAAAGTAAGGAGGATAGTCTCAGGAGAAGGAAGTATACGGGATTGTCCGGAATATTTTGATATAAAATTAATCAATTCACATCTGGCTTGGGACACGTCCAAAACAGAAGTAACCAATATGTCAAGTTAAACTTCCACGCCAATTTGCAGTGATATCTGAGACCGGAGGTGCTGCCTGGGAGGGGGCTGGAAAGTGGAGGCCATAACGACCGTTCGCTTCAGCCACCCTAATCGTGACCCAGTGCTGAACAATAGACCCCGTGAGCTTTCAAGACACCTAAACGGCCCATTATTGGTGGCAGTTTGAATCCATTATTTCGTCTTTGACCACGCTGAACGTGTAAGGAAGAGTTGCTGTCCAAGTACCAGCTATCTAATATGATGTAAGTCTATATAGTTAGTCTAATAACGTTAGATATACATCTTATCAAGTAAGTTAGCTAACTAGTTAAGCTGCTAAAAATCACAAACTCCTTGGGATTTTCCTAGCTTGCCACCAAGGACCTATATGTGCCAAATGGCCCATATTTTGTGGTGTTTGACAATGACAACATGTATTTGTTACCTAACTTGGATGGATTGCTCCCATATTTGGTATTGTTAAGTGGATGGGTGCAATCAGGCCTTCCATTTTAGTAATTTAGCCTTAACTCCTGTGATGTCTGTATGTTGAGATTAGGGACTTTACAATTTGAGAATCTGTCCCTACATTTGAGTACTAAGCTTCCTCAAATGTCTTTATCATTATTTTCTATTGACAGGAAATGTAGGAGGCCTTCTCAGATAACATACCTCAGTTCTTGTGAAATCAATTGTAGTAAACAAAACACATCCCAGACAGAAGGAATTTAATTTGTTAGTGTGTTATTTTCTATTGATGGCCGAACACCAATTTGACCTCTTGATGCATCTTATGAGACATATCCATGACAATGTAAGAAGTGCTTTATTTGTTGTGACTGTAAGGTAGGGGGAGGGGTGACCAGTTACATAGAACTCCTCCCCCGTCTTGGGTTAACAACAGGCTTGGGTTTTTGACCATAGGCTGGGTTTTAGACAGGCAGCCCAATTCTGGTCTTTTTCTCACGAATTGGTCTTTTGACCAATCAGATCAGCTCTGAAAAAGTTATGTGAAAAATATCTGTTGTGATTGGTCAAAAGACCAATTAGTGTAAAAAATAATTGTATTGCATGTCTAAATGCAGTTTAACTAGATTATATGATGCTCTGTTTACTTATTCCAAATATCAGAACAGGATTTTATTCAAAATGTTATCCACAAGTAGAAGGATCATGTAAGATTTGTGAAACAATGGCCATTCAAAAATGTTGGTTGTCTCCCTTGGGCCCCTTTTCTCTTTGTTTGAGCTGATGAAAAACATACTCTGAAGCGCTGTTAATGTATACAATTAGATTTATGGAACTGTACTTATGAACTTTTTAATAACTGGTAATCCCAAGGGAAAAATACCATGTGATTGTTTGACCCTTAGCCTAATTTTGAACTTGTCTCAACATGTTTCTTGTCCCCTATTGATAGGATTGGAAGTTACAAAAATATATTTTTATGATAGATATTATTAATGTTTACAAATATTACATAAACAATCTTAGATTTGGGTGATGTGATAAAGCGTAATTCAAAGCCCACAGACGCAGGGAGTCTGGCGGCACATTGTGACACAGCTACAAAGCTCTGAGACAACCGTCTGTGGGAGACGCATAGCCCAACTGCACACCTTCCCAACAAACACCTCTCTGCGTACGCGTCCTCTATTCATTTGAATGTGGTGACAGCTGGGGAAATTGCTTGAACCACGCAGAGAATTCTAAAAGTCTGAAAAACAACCATCCAATTTTCTAGAACACTGCTTTGCGGTCGCGTACACTCTTTGGACTCTGATTAGCACTTAAGACAGTTGCAAAATAAGTTGCTTCACTGTATGGTGACTTGACATGCTGATTCTTGGCCTTACCTTTTGCCAGGGCGATGGAGGGGGAAGACTTTGTGCCGCCTCCTGAGTGCCCAGTGTTCGAGCCATCATGGGAGGAGTTTCAGGATCCCCTGGGCTATATTGCCAAGATCCGTCCAATTGCAGAGAAGTCTGGAATCTGCAAGATTCGTCCTCCTGCTGTAAGTGTTTACTGATACACATCTATCATTTAACCCATTGAAACCTGTAGAGTTGAATGCGGCTGTTTTCTGCCAACCGTAACCAATCTGATGTAGTCTCACTGTTATTTGTGTCCAGCACACAACAAAAGTAATGTCTTATTTCTCTCTTACAAGCTGAGCAAAGGCTTGAGATTGCAGGAAACAGAATGACAAGTGTTTACATCAAACAGACATTGATCAAAGAGTTCCCTTTCCCCTACAGGACTGGCAGCCACCCTTTGCTGTGGAGGTGGATAGTTTCCGCTTCACACCCCGTATACAGAGACTCAATGAGCTAGAGGTTTGTCTCTCTCCATCCTATGTTGTATCACTGAATGGTTGAGTCTTGATATTGAATAACTGTTCTAGAAGTCACTTGTTCTGGTTGACTCAAAGATTCCAGTTTTTTTAATTTTTATTCCATCTAATCATATTAACTCCTGACCCCCCTCTCCTCAGGCGGAGACCCGAGTCAAGCTGAACTACTTGGACCGGATTGCCAAGTTCTGGGAGATCCAGGGATCCTCCCTCAAGATCCCAAACATCGAGAGGCGTATCTTGGACCTTTTCAGCCTGTCCAAGGTGCTGGAGCTGACTGACTCATGTCATTTCTCAATAAACCCCCTGTTGCGTGTCTTACGTCAGACAGATTCTTTTCAAAATTGTGATAGATCTTACTATTGCTAAGACTCTTCAACTGTACTTATTAAGCCAGTAAAACTGAGCTGACTGTACACTTACTGTATTATTTTGTGCTGTAGGTTGTGATAGAGGAGGGAGGGTTTGATATAGTCAGTAAGGAGCGGCGTTGGGCTCGTGTGGCCCAGAAGCTTGGTTACCCAACTGGCAGGAACATTGGCTCCCTCCTGCGCTCACACTACGAGAGGATTGTCTACCCCTTTGAGGTGTTTCATGCTGGGGCCAGCCTGCCGGTAAATGCTACACTCACCCACTTTGCTCCTGCTCTTTTGCGCTTACACAGGCGATCTATCAACTTGTGATCTATCAAATAGAATTTGACATGCATTAACCTACATGACTTGCATTCATTATTTGTTAAGATAGTTCTGCTGTTAATAAATGGTGTCCATCCATAGTCATGAAGTAGAACAGGGTTTAACCCCAGGATTTGTCTGTGTAGCAGACTAAGCCAAAGCTATATGATGGGGAAGAGGTGGATAGAGAGTACAAGCCCCACTCCATCCCCCTACGCCAGTCTGTCCAGCCTTCCAAGATGAGCAGCTACGGACGCCGAGCCAATCGCCTCCAGCCAGATGTGAGTTATGGGCACACAGTCCACAATGACTTAATATATTCCCTTTTAACACTGTCACCCTTTGTGTGTGTGCTATTTAAAAACCTTTTTCACAGATCTTAACAGAAGTTTTTTACCCATTGCCATGATCGTGTTGATCATTCATGTAAGCACTCACATTCCACCACTGAATAATCAACACCCATAATCTATAAATAGCCAAATCTATTCATTGGGTGATGTGCTGCCTTCTGAGAACAGGAAGTGAAGAAAAAATAGTACTCTACTCTGGTTATTACAGAGCTGTCAGTGTAATACCTTGGGGAGAACAACACCTGCCATTAACACAAATCATGTTGCATTCGTAGATGTTATTATCTATGTAGACTATCAGTGATGGATTTTGTTAATACTTGGTACTTGTATCATACGCCCATATAGTCATGTACACGAAACAAAAATATAAACGCAACATGTAAGTGTTGGTCCCATGTTTAATGAGCTCTTATAAAATATCCCAGACATTTTCCATATGCACAAAAGGCTTATTTCTCTCAAATTGTGCGCACATTTATTTACCTCTGTTAGTGAGCATTTCTCCTTTGCCAAGATAATCTGTCCACCGGACAGGTGTGGCATATCAAGAAGCTGATTAAACAGCATGGTCATCACACAGGTGCACCTTGTGCTGGGGACAATAAAAGGCCACTAAAATGTGCAGTTTTGTCACACAACACAATGCCACAGGTGTCTCAAGTTTTGAGGGATTATGCAGTGGCATTCTGACTGCATGAATGCCCACCAGAGCTTTTTCCAGAATTTAATTTTCAGTTCTCTACCATAAGCAGTCTCCAACTTAGTTTTTAGAGAATTTCGCAGTACATCCAACTGGTCTCACGACCGCAGACCCTGTGTATGGCGTTGTGGGTGAGCGTTTTGAACAAAGTGCCCCTTGGAGGGGTTATGGATTGGACAGGCATAAGCTATGGACAGCGAATACAATTGCGTTTTATCACGAGGTCCTGTTGCCCATTTTTGAAGTTCTCTGTGACCAACGGATGCATATCTGTATTCCCAATCATGTGAAATCCATAGAATAAGGCCCAATAAATGTATTGTTGTATTTGTATAATTATACATGTCTCTTCTTTTGGCAATAAACACCTCACTTTTCATTTTGCAGATACTTCAAATCAAATTTTATTTGTCACATACACATGGTTAGCAGATGTTAATGCGAGTGTAGCGAAATGCTTGTGCTTCTAGTTCCGACAATGCAGTAATAACCAACAAGTAATCTAACTAACAATTCCTAAACTAATTTCTTATACACAGTGTAAGGGGATAAAGAATATGTACATAAAAATATGAATGAGTGATGGTGCAGAGCAGCATAGGCAAGATACAGTAGATGGTATCGAGTACAGTATATACATATGAGATGAGTATGTAAACAAAGTGGCATAGTTAAAGTGGCTAGTGATACATGTATTACATAAGGATGCAGTAGATGATATAGAGTACAGTATATACGTATACATATGAGATGAATAATGTAGGGTATGTAAACATTATATTAGGTAGCATTGTTTAAAGTGGCTAGTGATATATTTTACATCATTTCCCATCAATTCCCATTATTAAAGTGGCTGGAGTTGAGTCAGTGTGTTGGCAGCAGCCACTCAATGTTAGTGGTTGCTGTTTAAAAGTCTGATGGCCTTGAGATAGAAGCTGTTTTTCAGTCTCTCGATCCCAGCTTTGATGCACCTGTACTGACCTCGCCTTCTGGATGATAGCGGGGTGAACAGGCAGTGGCTCGGGTGGGTGTTGTCCTTGATGACCTTTATGGCCTTCCTGTAACATCGGGTGGTGTAGGTGTTCTGGAGGGCAGCGGAAACGCGTTCTCTGTAGGGATGAATCACGCTTCACCATCTGGTAGTTCGACGAACGAATCTGGGTTTGGCGGATGCCAAAAGAACACTACCTGCCCCAAAGCATAGTGCCAACCGAAAAGTTTGGTGTGGGAGAAATAATGGTCTGGGGCTGTTTTTTTTCATGGTTCGGGCTAGGCGAAGGGAAATCTTAACGATAACGCGTACAATGACATTCTAGACGATTCTGTGCTTCCAACTTTGTGGCAACAGTTTGGGGAAGTCTCTTTCCTGTTTCAGCATGACAATGTGATGTGTGCACAAAGCAAGGTCCGTACAGAAACAATTTGTTGAGATTGGTGTTGAAGAACTTGACTGGCATGCATAGAGCCATGACCTCAACCCCATCGAACACTTTGGGATGAATTGGAACACCGACTGCGAACCAGGCCTAATCACCCAACATTAGTGCCAGACCTCTCTAATGCTCTTCAGGCTGAATGGAAGCCCCTACTGCAATGTTCCATCTAGTGGAAATCCTTCCCAGAAGAGTAGAGGCTGTTATAGCAGCAAAGGGGGGACCAACTCCATATTAAATTTCAATAGGCCAAATTAGTCATTAATACAAATTAATTTAATCTGTGTCAAAGCTCTTCCACTCCATAACTATTACAGTGAAGCCTTTTGTCCTGGAAATTGTCTAGAATGTGTTGTCTAATAGTTTTTTTCCATCTCTTAACATTATTCAGTTCCTTTGGCTCTGATACCTCATGATTTGAGCATAGCTCTGTTCAAGTAGTGTGATTTTGCTGTGATCTGATAGGGGTGTCTCTGGACTGATTAAACACTCGGAGAGAGTTTGGGTTGAGGTCAGTGATAAAGTAGTCTACAGTACTACTGCCAAGAGATGAGCTATAGGTGTACCTACCATACTAGTCACCTCGAAGCCTACCATTGACAAGGGGACTACTATGGTGTTCGACAACGCTGCAGAAGTTATGACCCGTTTTTGTTGGTTATGTTGTCGTAGTTGTGTCTAGGGGGCATATGGAGGAGGGAATGCTGTCACCGCCAGGTGGGTGTTTGTCTCCCTTGTGTGCTGAGGGTGTCAGGTTCTTGTCCAGTTCTAGTCATTTAGGTTGCCACAGACTAGTACATGTCCTTAAGCCTGGGTTGGAGAAGCTGTCATTGTTAAAGCATGGGGATTCTATAAGGGTAGCACACATGAGGACATTTTTTCTCTGAGATAATTTCCTCATTAATTTCTAGCCAGATGTCAAAACAGGAACATTTTACTAATTTAATAGTGGGATAGGTCTGCTCTATACCCGTCTCTCTTTCTCCTGTCTCGGTTTGTTAATTTCATCACACCTACCATTGAACATTGTAGCTACCTGTATGCATCCTGTACTTGTTTTCATTTGCTGCTCTAATTATTGAACTCTGTGTGCTGTGCGTTCTGAGTGCTCAGTTACAGTGGGGCAAAAATGTGTTTAGTCAGCCACCAATTGTGCAAGTTCTCCCACTTAAAAAGATGAGAGGCCTGAAATTTTCATCATAGGTACACTTCAACTATGACAGACAAAATGAGGGAAAAAATCCAGAAAATCACATTGTATGATTTTTTTAAAATGAATTTATTAGCAAATTATGGTGGAAAAATAAGTATTTGGTCAAAAACAAAAGTTTATCTCAATACTTTGTTATATACCCTTTGTTGGCAATGACGGAGGTCAAATGTTTTCTGTAAGTCTTCACAAGGTTTTCACACACTGTTACTGGTCTTTTGGCCCATTCCTCCATGCAGATCTCCTCGAGCAGTGTTGTTTTGGGGCTGTTGCTGGACAACACGGACTTTCAACTCCCTCCAAAGATTTTATATGGGGTTGAGATCTGGAGACTGGCTAGGCCACTCCAGGACCTTGAAATGCTTCTTACGAAGCCACTCCTTCGTTGCCAGGGCGCTGTGTTTGGGATCATTGTCATGCTGAAAGACCCAGCCACGTTTCATCTTCAATGCCTTTGCTGATGGAAGGAGGTTTTCACTCAATCTCACGATACATGGCCCCATTCATTCTTTCCTTTACACGGATCAGTCGTCCTGGTCCCTTTGCAGAAAAACAGTCCCAAAGCATGATGTTTCCACCCCCATGCTTCACAGTAGGTTTGGTGTTCTTTGGATGCAACTCGGCATTCTTTGTCCTCCAAACATGACGAGTTGAGTTTTTACCAAGAAGTTCTATTTTGGTTTCATCTGACCATATGACATTCTCCCAATCTTCTTCTGGATCATCCAAATGCTCTCCAGCAAACTTCAGACGGGCCTGGACATGTACTGGCTTAAGCAGGGGTACACGTCTGGCACTGCAGGATTTGAGTCCCTGGCGGCGTAGTGTGTTACTGATGGTAGGCTTTGTTACTTTGGTCCCAGCTCTCTGCAGGTCATTCATTAGGTCCCCCCGTGTGATTCTGGGATTTTTTCTCACTGTTCTTGTGATCATTTTGACCCCACGGGGGGAGATCTTGTGTGGAGCCCCAGATCGAGGGAGATTATCAGTGGTCTTGTATGTCTTCCATTTCCCAATAATTGCTCCCACAGTTGATTTCTTAAAACCAAGCTGCTTACCTATTGCAGATTCAGTCTTCCCAGCCTGGTGCAGGTCTACAATTTTGTTTCTGGTGTCCTTTGACAGGTCTTTTGGTCTTGGCCATAGTGGAGTTTGGAGTGTGACTGTTTGAGGTTCTGGACAGGTGTCTTTAATACTGATAACAAGTTCAAACGGGTGCCATTAATACAGGTAACGAGTGGAGGACAGAGGAGCCTCTTAAAGAAGTTACAGGTCTGTGAGAGCCAGAAATCTTGCTTGTTTGTAGGTGATCAAATACTTATTTTCCACCATAATTTGCAAATAAATTCATTAAAAATCCTACAATGTGGTTTTCAAGATTTTTTTTTTTTCTCTCTCATTTTGTCTGTCGTTGTTGAGAGGCCTGTAATTTTCATCATAGGTACACTTCATCTTTTTAAGTGGGAGAACTTGCACAATTGGTTGCTGACTAAATACTTTTTTGCCCCACTGTATATACAGATCAAAAAGTGCTTGTGATGTTATAAGTACAAGCACAATTATATTTGGCTAGCACATTGTTGTCCCACACCTAGGCCTATATATTTGATGTTATATCCATCTCTCTCCATATGCCTTTTTTTCCACTCAGCCCTGTTCCCTTCAATTACTTTATTTTTAATTTTTCTCAGCTCCTCTTTTTCCTCCTCCTGTCTCAGTCCATTGTTGCTGTTGTCTCCCCATGCAGGGTCCAGAGGATTCTGCCTCCCACCCTCTCACTACTGGCTCTCAACACATCTCTGCATCGGTACTGTCTCTCTTGAGTGCAATGCGCCTGCCCGCTCTCGCTCCTTCCTGGCTCTCTTCTCGCCCCGTCTCTCTAGCTGGCTCTGTTTCTTTAGAAACAAACCCCTCTGTCTCTCGACCTTCATTTTGTGCCAGGCGCCCTTTGCTCTCGTTTTATAACTATTGACAAACCTCACCATTCATCAGCCTGGCATCAAGCTTTATCTGTGTTTAGCCCTTATTCCACTCACACACCCACTCACTGTTTGTTCCTGGAAACAGCCTGTGTAAATGCATCAGCATTAAGCGGTCTCACCTGTCCTTGTTTGTGAAATCAGTGTTGATCTTTCTCTCAATCTCTCGATCTCTCTCTCTCAATCTCTTGCTCTCATTTGTACTTTTCTTGGGTGGCTTTACTGCTAGGTCTCTGTGCATCATTGCGTTGCTGTTGACTGTTAACGCTTTCATACCCCGGTCTGCTGCAGTGCTATTGTGACTGCATGTGTTCTATTAGAGTGCACCACTCAGTTAAAAACCGGTAGGATGTGTTTGGCAAAAACCCTGTTAGACAGTTTAATTTGGGAGTAAGTCAAATATTTGGAATATGCAAAAGAAGCCTTTTACATTCATGTCCTCAAGCATTGCCCCTTCAGAAGTTAGAAACACAATTTTACAGATTTAGGATCTGAGGCCGAGGACACCTCACTACCGCTTTGTTGGTGTTTTTATATAAAAATGTCACCACTGTTTAGCTCAGTTAAAACTTGTATGTTGGTTCCCCAAATTAGTTTCCTTTGTTGCTAAGTGTGTGTAGGTGCGTGTTTTGTTGCTTTTGCTATAATAGTGGTGTGTCTTTACCTTTGTTTAATAACTCAATTGTCACAGATGTACTGGTAGTGTTTCTACTCTCTTAGCCAGTCCTCTCCTCTAGTACGTCAGTTGCTGATATTCTCCCTCCTCTCACTCTCTCTCGATTCCTTGTCCCTTCTGCTTCTCCATTCCCTCTCAGTATAGTTGAAAGTGTATTGGAGTTGCTACCTCCACATCTCCTTACTGACCTTCAACCTCTGTCCCCTAGCCTGACCCCACAGAGGAGGACATAGAGAAGAACCCTGAGCTGAAGAAACTACAAATCTACGGGGCAGGGCCTAAGATGATGGGGCTAGGACTGGTTCCCAGGAATAAGAGCATCCCCAAGAAAGGTAACACAACTCAACCCCCTCCCTCACCACTGGGTGTGTCTGGATAAAGTAGAATACGGTGCAATTTCAGATGCAGTCTCTTATCAAGTCAGTCTGTGTTGAATGCTGGGTAAGGTTACTGCTGGTCTCCTTCCAGAAGAGCTGCCTCAGACTGTGACTGTCCGTGATGCAGTTGCTGCGGTCCAGGACAAGGATGAACCAGGAGAGGTCAAAGAGGGAGAGTCCAGCACAGTCACCCCCACTCCACCGCCTCCTTCTGATGTCACGGTCAAGAATAAAGTGAAGAAAGAGGAAGATGATGATGATGATGGTGGAGACAGACATGATGAAAAGGACCAAGACAACCCTAACAGTGATGGGCCCTGCACCAAGATGACCATGAGGTTGAGACGTAACCTCAGCAACCCCCAGTTTGTAAGTGGCCTAGTTTCAATTCACCTTTATGGGCCGGTTGCCCAGAGACGGATTAAGACTAATCCTGCAATATTAGGAAGGTGTTGTTAATGTTTGGTATACTCACTGTATATGCGCCCAATAATTTAATGGATAAAACATTTTAAATGTACTATTCCGTTAGTTAGCAACTTTCCAACAACTGGGTGTATGCCAATTCATGCTTTTTACTGTCAATTTAAATGGAGAACTTAAATTCCATTTCACTAATCTGTTCTGTTTTCTGCTAAGGTGGATTCGTTTGTGTGTCGGATGTGTGGCCGTGGCGACGAGGATGAGAAGCTCCTGCTATGTGACGGTTGTGACGACAACTACCACACCTTCTGTCTACTGCCCCCCCTCACTGAAGCCCCCAAGGGCAACTGGCGCTGCCCCAAATGTGTGGCTGAGGTGAGAGAGAGTCACGGAGAACCACAGCATCCTGTTGTGTCAAACAAACATCATTCTATGTGGGTGCAGCCAGCCAGTCTATTTTAACCTGGGGAGTTAGTTGCTAGGTTTCCATCCAATTTGCGACAGATTTTTATGTGAATTATTATAAAATCTGCATACAAACATATCCCCACCAGAGGTGTTTCTTTCAGGCTGACTTTGTTGTAAATAAAAGGCTGTGTGTGATGTGCATATATTTTATGTACTTGCGTTTTCCACTCTACTGATAGTTTTGTCTCAAACTGTTGCGATTAAATAGCGAACTTGTCCAATCTGTTTTTTTGTGCATGCTGTTTAGACAAGTTTGCTGATAAAGTGAAGACTGGGCAGGTTAGGTTATATGAACATATGGATAAGATTATTTTTATTTGTTAATTGGTTGCTAAGCACCGGTAACTAGCGCACAAATGAAGACTATTGATTTTAGGACCACACGACATGACATTGCTTGACTGTAAATGTACCTACATTTACCATGGTTATTCTATTGACAATTGAGCAAGAAATAATTTTCACTGCAATTCGTCACATAATTAATTTAAGACACAATCCCACTTTGTCGAATGAACAAATAGTGATTTATAAAATTGTAACACAAAATAAAACACAGGCTTGACGTTTATACAACAGGTGGGTCTATATCTCGTGGAATGATGAAATAGTATTAATTAAATGAATCAAAATAATGTTTTTAATGAAAAACATGTCAATCATTATTTTAATATGTTGGTAACCCTTTTTCTAAAAGTCATAATGCCCTTGAAGCTGGTGTTTTGGAGGATATATTGACACGTGCCAATATATCCTTCAAACACCGGCTTCGAGGGCATTATCACTTAAGTAAACCAGTTAGGAAAATCACTGGGAATCAACTTAGCATTATATTCATCTGTAATTATTCTCTTTGCCTCTGTCCAATCATCTCTTCAATGCCCTCATGTCTGCCTCTCCTCTACTTCCCTGTAGGAGTGTAAAAGACCAGCGGAGGCCTTTGGTTTTGAGCAGGCTACCAGAGAATACACCCTGCAGAGTTTTGGGGAGATGGCAGACACATACAAAGCAGACTACTTCAATATGCCTGTCCATGTACGTAGCCCTGTACAAACCTAAAAGAGATGCTTTACTCTGATGTGGACAAACTGTTATTCATTCTGAACATCGGTTGAGTTTTTATCTTGTTACTAACAACCTTTGTGTGTGAAGATGGTTCCTACAGAGCTGGTGGAGAAAGAGTTCTGGCGCTTGGTTAGTAGCATAGAGGAGGATGTGACAGTGGAGTATGGCGCCGACATCCACTCTAAAGAGTTTGGCAGTGGATTCCCCATGAACAATGGCAAGAAGAACCTCTCACAAGAGGAAGCGGTAACTAGCTACTAAACAGTCTTCCTTTCTGTCTCTCCTTAATTCAACTGCTCATTTCACTCCTGTAGGTCTTCATATGCCAGTTTCTCTACATGGTTCTGTTTCCCCTAATTGAGGGATTTACAAAGTTATTTACTATTACTTCATGTAACACTATATACAGTTCCTCTAAACCATTACCTGTACATGTTCCTCTGTCTGCAGGATTATGCCCGCAGCGGCTGGAACCTGAATGTGATGCCGGTGCTGGAGCAGTCGGTGCTGTGCCACATCAACGCCGATATCTCTGGTATGAAGGTGCCCTGGCTGTACGTGGGCATGGTATTCTCAGCCTTCTGCTGGCACATCGAAGACCACTGGAGCTACTCCATCAACTACCTGCACTGGTAAATAGGACACTAACTACCACACACTACAGGACATGTTACAAACCGTACAGGAGACATGAGAAATGAATAGGCAGTTCATCTGTAGATGGTTGCGTTGATTGTCCTTTTAGGTCCACTGTCTTTATACAGCATTCTAGATGTACTGACTGATAGATATTGTTAGTGTGACTAAAGCTGTTCCCTTCTCTGCCCCCTCCTGCAGGGGTGAGCCTAAGACGTGGTACGGGGTTCCCTCTGTAGCAGCAGAACGTTTAGAAGAGGTGATGAAGAAGCTAACCCCAGAGCTGTTTGAGTCCCAGCCTGACCTCCTCCACCAGCTGGTTACTATTATGAACCCCAACATCCTCATGTCTCACGGGGTCCCAGTGAGTAATGACACATGTACATATCACACACATCTTCATATTCTAGTGATGATCGATAATACTGTGAGAAATGTCCGTGCTGATAACCTCCTTTCCATTTGATTGACAGGTTGTACGCACCAACCAGTGTGCTGGCGAGTTTGTCATCACGTTCCCCAGGGCTTACCACAGCGGCTTCAATCAGGGATATAATTTTGCTGAAGCCGTTAACTTCTGCACTGCAGACTGGGTATGCCTCTATTCCAATGGGTGTTTTTATGTAGTCTTTTCAAAATTCTTAATTTCCCCTTGGTTTTCTCTTTCTCCCTCTGTTTCCCTCTGTCTGTTTCTCTCCCTTCCCTCTGCCAGCTGCCTGCAGGGCGCTCCTGTATCGAGCACTACCGTCGTCTGCGGCGGTACTGTGTTTTCTCTCACGAGGAGCTGACCTGTAAGATGGCCGCCTGCCCTGAGAAGCTGGACCTCAACCTGGCCGCTGCCACGCATAGAGAGATGTTCATCATCGTCCAGGAGGAAAGGAAGCTACGCAAGGGCCTGCTGGAGAGGGTGAGACTATTAATCTAGAAGTTGAGCGTGTGAAAGACAGGACTATCTGTGGTTTGGTCACTGACTTCAGCAGTAAGTAAAATGACTGGTTTGTGGGAGCAATTTGATTGTTGTGGTTTCTTGCGTAATGTTGTCTGTTTGGTTTCTTAGATATGTTGGTGTTTGTTGTGGTATCTTGCATAATACAGACTGTCATCAAGGTATACAGTGTTGCTCTTGCATGTGTCGTGGTTTCCTAAAGCCCTGTGTGTCGTGGTCTTTCAGGGTATCACAGAGGCAGAGAGGGAGGCGTTCGAGCTGCTGCCTGATGACGAGAGGCAGTGTGATAATTGCAAGACGACCTGCTTCCTGTCTGCCCTGGCCTGTTCCAACTGCCCTGAACGCCTCGTCTGTCTCTACCACACACAGGACCTCTGTAGCTGCCCCACAGACAAGCTCTACCTCAGGTACTACTGACCCACTGTCTCTGTGTGAGTCTCTCTTTCTCTCCGTGTTTTTTTTTATTTTTTACCACTAGCGCCTCACCTGTCTCTTCCTCCTCCCTACCAGGTACAGGTACACTCTGGATGAGCTGTTTGCCATGTTACATCGGCTCAAAGTGCGAGCCGAGGTGTTTGATTCCTGGGCCAACAGAGTGAAAGAGGCTCTGGAGCAGGAAGAGGGCAACAAGATAGGTGGGGAAATGCCATAGACACAACCCATAAGATGGGAAGGTAGAACACACTATTCTAGAATTGTGTAAGTTAGATGGGTGAGAATAACAACTGTTCCAAAAGGTGTGTAATGACACGGACTGTGTTTTAACTCCAGGCATCACAGACCTGGAGGTCCTGAAGGCAGAGGCAGCAGAGAATAAGTTCCCTGACAACGAGCTGCTCCAGAGACTCAACACTGTCCTCACTGACACACATAACTGTCAGCAGACAAGCACTGAACTTCTCAACAAGACACAGACCAGGTAACACACTCACATGACCTAAATCATATCGAACACTGCCATACCCACAACTGCATTGGACTGCTCAATGACATACCCACAGTAGCACACACTATTGTGTATGTGTTTGTAGGAGGATGACTCTGGCAGAGCTGAAGGCTCTAGTGGAGAAGATGGAGAACCTGCCCTGCGTGATGAGCCAGCTGGAGGACGTACAGGTCAGTATCCACCAGCTTGATCTGAGCCCCCAGAGGAAACCAGTAAACCTGCTGTAGCTGGAACGTTATTAATGTCCACACCGCTCTTCCTCCCCTACTTCCTTTCATTCCTTTTTTAATTCCCTCTCTCTCAGGCAGTACTGCGTACAATAGAAGAGTTCCAGACTCAGTCCCGGGCTCTAGTGAGCGACCGGGACTGGCGGCAAGACTCCGCTCCCCCAGAACAACTCCAGGCCCTGTTGGAGAAGGGGGCTGGCCTGCCGGTCGATGCCCCAGAGTGTGAGCTCCTTAAGGGGCTGCAGGAGCAGGGCCGCTGGCTGGGAGAGGTGCGGCAGACCCTGGGGCCCGAGGGCGGTGAGATGACCCTGGCGGTCCTCAGGAACTTGATGGAGGTGGGCTGCAATGTTCCCCAGAGCGTCTCGGTGGAAACAGCCATGGCAGAGCTTCAGGAGCTCCTGACTATAGCAGAACGATGGGAGGAGAAGGCCCAGATCTGCCTGGAGCAACGGTGAGGGACACATGACTCATACTGAATCTCTCTTTCTCTCTCTTTCTCCTCACTGTCCCACTCAATCGGTCACTCTTTCTTTCTCTCTCTCTCATCTCTCACTTACACACAAGTTCTCAGGTTGTCTGCTCTTCCTAATGTCCCCTCTCTCCTGGTGTGATTGCAGGCAGAAGCACCCTCTGTCCACCCTGGATGCCATAGTAAACGAGGCCCAGCTCATCCCAGTCAAGCTGCCCAACATCCTGTCTCTCCAGGGCTGTCTGAGCCGAGCCAAGGCCTGGGTCACTGACCTGGAGGAGATCCAGGCAAGTAGAACCAACTCCTGCTGTCTATTATAAACTTATAACCACGTTCAATAGGCAAACGTTGTGTAATGTTGCAGATAGAAAATGCATAAATACAGCGGATGTGAATTATTTATTGTAAATGTCAGAGGCATGTTTGTTCAACATAATACATGTGAATGTTCCACAATGTTGTGCCCTGCTGAATGTAACCCTGGCTTGTCCTCCATTAACCTCCCCTTCTCTTCCTCTCCCGTGTGTGTACTGTAGAATGGGGAGCACTACCCGTGTCTGGATGACCTGGAGGGCTTGGTGGCGATAGGGAGAGACCTCCCTGTCAGGATGGAGGAGCTGAGGCAGCTGGAGCTGCAGGTAGCCAGCGCCCACTCCTGGAGAGACAAGGCCTCCAAGACCTTCCTGAAGAAGAGCAGCCAGCACAGCCTGCTACAGGTCAGAGAGGCCAGGGGTGGAGTGCGTTTGTGAGCCTTTTTAGTTCTTTATCTACAGTGGTTAAAAGATTGGTATTTGCCGCACATATCAATCACTAACACTTCAGGGAACACCAGAAAGAGTGAGAGACTGACTGTGAATTGGGTGCATGTGAATATTGTTAGTGTTAGCCCTTATTTTAATTTGTCTGTGAATGTGTGGGTCTTACTAACAGCATCATCACATCATTTTCTTGCTGCAGGTGTTGTGTCCGTGTGTGGAGAAACGTAAGGAGAGGGGAGAAGAGACGGATCCATTAGGTGACCCAGATACCAACACTCTGGGCCTCTCTGCTCAGGACCTGAGAGACCCTGGAGCCATTGTGAGTCTGTATAGAGTCTGGCCTAGCCAGACATTATGGCTGTCAAGTTCTAGTGTGTTATTTACCAGTGTCCCAATGTTCCCTCTAAGCTGCACACGGGCGCGCAGCATCCTGGGACTGCCGCGCAGAAGTAATATTAGCCTGCGCAAAGAAGCACGAGATTGAACTCCACTCAACTTTCTAGAGTTTTTCTCCTTAGTTAACACTATCAACGTTTCTTTTTACTCTGGGAATTGTGATCGAATCAACATTAGCCACTTTCAATACAACATATCGAAACAAAACAAACTATGCAAGGCTTAGTATGTCAAACTTAGTAAGGCAGAACCCATGAGAGTAGGATTTTATTGCATTGACAGGCACGATTCAACCCTCCAGACCTGTTTGGCATAACTAATCAGAGCTGCAGTAGGACTATATGCAACTAGACCCTTGCTATATATGGATCTGAGCCAAATGGACTGTGTTTACATGATGAGCGGTCGTGAGTAGATGTGCTTGTTTTGAGATCAAAGCGAGAGCTGCATGTGCACATTTGTTCATATCCTTTGCTAGTTAGTGTGTTATTAGCTCAGTTATAGATTTGTAGTCAGCAATAGGGGAATGATTGCTTCCTACAGGAACACAACACGTGTAGATTTCTATCTTTGCAATGCCAGTCCGGTAAAGAGCTTTTTTTGGCTTCAAGGGGGAAGTGTTGTATTTAGCCATTAGGCAGAGGGTAGTAAAATGTGTCTTGTTCTCTGTAATAATGGTATGGGAATATTAATGCAGTTTATTTTGTAACGTCTTGCATCAAGCAATACATTTTCAGTCACATCCTTAAGCAAAGGAGAAGTGGATAAACAGGTTACTGTCAAGCCCTGCATGTTTTTTTCCAAGTCTCATGGAATGTAGGCCTACATTGAACACCACACATTGTTTGCTATCGTAGGCTGAATGATAGAACAGCTATTTCCATGTTAAAATGTTATGCTATGCATATTCTCCATTGTTTTTGATGGTAGTCCACTGGCAGGCCTACATTATGATCCATCAGCCATAGTGGCCTACTCAACCACTCTGAAACTAACTTAAAGTGGATAAAACCTCAGTGTTTACTGTAAAAGCTTGGAAGTTGCACACAATTTTCACAATTTTGAGGGAACATTGCAGGTGTTGGTATGTCATAACCAAATTCAAACAACTTGATTTGTCAACCGTTTCTATTAGGGTTACAACGGGGCCTCAGACTAATACAAACAAAAGGCAGAGATGACAACTAGACAAGACATGAGACAATTACTTAAAAGTACAGGGCAGTGCATAATCCGTGTCTGTCCCTCTAGGTGATGGCGTTTAAAGAGGGAGAGCACCAGGAGAAAGAGGCTCTGCTGAGGCTCCAGAAGGTCAACCTGTCTAAACCAGGTGTGGAGAAGAAGGCTGAGAAAGAGATCAAGACAGAGCGGGAGGACAAGGAAAATGGAGGTGGGAGGTGGGGGGAGGACCCCATGGAGCTAGACACAGACCTCCACTCTGAGAACTGTGGAAAGGAGAACGGGGACAGTAACCACACAACGACAGGCAGCAGCACTCCTCCTCAGTCAGTGTGTGTGTGTGGCCGGGCGCCACGCCCCCCTCTGCTGCGCTGCCACCTGTGTAAAGACTGGTTCCATGGTGGGTGTGTCCCGTTCCCCTCCCTCCTGCCCTCCTCCTCAGGGCCCCCCACCAACCCCCTCTGCTGGTGGGACTGGGACTCACGCTTCCTGTGCCCGCGGTGCCAGCGCTCGCGGCGCCCGCGTCTGGAGACCATCCTGGCCCTGCTGGTGGCGCTCCAGAGGCTGCCCGTCCGTCTGCCAGAGGGAGAGGCTCTGCAGTGTCTCACAGAGAGGGCCATCACCTGGCAGGGGCGTGCCAAGGAGGCACTGGACAGCCCAGAGATACAGGGGGCACTAGAGAAGCTGCAGGAGCTTAAACAGAACCAGCCTCACAGGGAGGAGGAGGAGGACGGGAAGAAGGGGAACTGTGAGTCGGTGATAGTGCTATCAGATTCAGAGGGAGGAGAAGGAGATGGAGTGATAGACCTCACAGAGGAGAACTCTCCCAAGAAGACCCTAAAGAAAGAGATGAATGGCGGCATGCAGGCTGGATGTGAAAACGGCGTAAGCAAAAAAGTAAAGTCTCACCACAATGTTACAGGTTAGTAGACAACATTTGAACTCCAATCCATGATTTAACTTTTTCCCTGTCTGAATGTACCCCTTTATTGTAGACGCATACCATGTATCTGACTGTACCCCTGTGTGTGTACACACACACGTGCACCATCTATCTGACTTTATCCCTTCGTACCTCCACCCAGGTGTGGGCTCTTTGCTGCCGCTGGTCCCATCACTAAAAGGCCCGGTGATAGAGCTGTCCCTGACCACCAGGACCCAGCTAGAGGAGTTACAGCTAGAGGGAGACCTGCTGGAGGTGTCTCTGGACCAGACCAGCACCATTCACAGAGTCCTGCAGGCTGCTTTAGAGCCACACAGACACACACTCAGAACACTCATACTGGTGAGAGACCAGGAAACCTCTAACTTTAGCTGTGTATGTTGTATTAGCTTAACTCCCATGGTGGTGTTGAAATGTACAATTTAGTAATAGTTAGTCGCTCAATTACTTTAAAACACTGAAGTGTGGGAAGATACTTGTTGGTGTGGACACCCCTTCAAATTAGCGGAATGGCCTTTTCCGAAGAGCTCAGTGGCTTTCAATGTGGCACCGTCATAGGATGCCACCTTTCCAACAAGTCAGTTCGTCAAATTTCTGCCCCGGTCAACTGTAAGAGCTGTTATTGTGAAGTGGTAACGTCTAGGAGCAACAACGGCTCAGCCGCGAAGTGGTAGGTCACACAAGTATACAGAACGGGATCGCGAAAGCGCGTATTGCACACAAATCGTCTGTCCTAGATTGCAACACAGTTCCAAACTGCCTCTGGAAGCAACGTCACCACAAGAACTGTTCGTTGGGAGCTTCATGAAATGGGTTTCTGTGGCCGAGCAGCTGCACACAAGCCTAAGATCACCATGCTCAATGCCAAGCGTCGACTTGAGTGGTGTAAAGCTCACCACCATTGGACTCTGGAGCAGTGGAGACGTGTTCCCTGGAGTGATGAATCATGCTTCACCATCTGGCAGTCCGACTGGATTTGGCGGATGCTACCTGCCCCAATGCGTAGTGCCAACTGTAAAGTTTGGAGGAGGAATAATGGTGTGGGGCGGTTTTTCATATTTCGGGCGACGGGAAGGAAAAGCTTAATGATACAGCGTACAAATGACATTATAGACTATTCTGTGCTTCCAACTTCGTGGCAACAGTTTGGGGAAGTCTCTTTCCTGTTTCAGCATGACAATGCCCCCATGCACAAAGCAATGTCCATACAGAAATGGTTTGTCAAAATTGGTGTGGAAGAACTTGACTGGCCTGCACAGAGCCCTGACCTCAACCCCATCAAACACCTTTTGGGATGAATTGGAACGCCAACTGTGAGCCAGGCCTAATTGCCCAACTCTTGTGGCTAAATGGAAGCAAGTCCCGGCAGCAATGTTCCAACATCTAGTGCCTTCCCAGAAGAGTGGAGGCTGTTATAGCAGCAAAGGGGGGACTTAACTCTATATTAATGCTCATGGTTTTGGACTGAGATGTTTGACGAACAGGTATCCACATACTTTTGGTTATGTAGTGGATCATGTTTTTGTCCTGACCCCTGTCCTTAGATTGAGCTCCAGGAGCAGAAGGGAGCAGGCCGTGGGGGGCGGGCTAAAGACTCCAAGAGGAAGAGGAAGAGCCAGAGGGGCGTCACAGGGGTGGAGGGAACACCCCGGTCCCTGGACGCCTCGGAGTGCAAGAAGACCTGTCCCCTCAACCACACACCCCCTCACATACCCATCCAGACACACCCTGAGGTAACTGACCTCCTCGCTTTGTTTTCTCATTTTTGTTTATATTCTGTTAGACCCACCTCAATTTTGTTCATGAAATATATACATTCGTTATAATACATGTTTTAAAAAAGGTTAACCAGTTTAACTCATGCTTCTCTCGCTTTCTCTTTCTCACTCAGATCTTGTGATATGGTTATGGATGCAGCTCTGGAGTAAAGAGTGGTCAAATGTTTGGAGAGGGATAGAATGGACAGATTCTGGGCGGAAAGACATTGTCAAACTGTGGAAAGAAATGCAGGCTGCTCCCCTGCCTACTCCCCCTCTATACAGCTCCCCTGCCTACCCCCCCCCCCTCTATACAGCTCCCGCGCCTATCACATTCAAACACTAACACTGATTCTCTTTCTGAGATCCTACATCTAGATTCTACACTCCTGTCTCATTCTCCATCCCCCTTGAACATACCAGCACATTCCTCTCTTCTGCCCTGTACTTTACACCCCCTCCCTCCATCCTCCCTGTGAAAGTGTTTTGGGGTGTAAGCTGGCTGGCATTGTCATAGGAGAGCAGTTATCTTGGTCTTAATTAGGGATCCAGTTCTCTGAGGTCAGTCTGTTACTCAGTCAGTCAATATGCTATGTGTTCTCAGCTATATTAATTGCTAGTTTGACACAAGCCTGTCAAACACAGACAGACAAGGAGGTCCAGTTGTTTACCCACTTACTGAAGTAGGAATGAATTATTTCATGATCCATTTTTCTTGGGATTTTGGGCATGAAGCTAACTTAAAGCTGAAGTTCAGTTCGTTGGAAGGTTGTGAATGACATTGTATCCTAGGTGATAATGGTCACCGTGGTAATGCTTGTATTTGTTTTGTATTGGTTCTTGTTTAAGGCTGGGCTGTTGGAGGGGACTTTGCATTTTCAATAAAGCCCATTTTGGATATTTTGGGAAGTGTGAAAAACAGGCATTCATGTTTTTGGTGCTACTTTCCCAAAATAGGTATCTGTACCTCTCACCTCTCTCACATTCTCTCTGTCACCACTAACTATTTCATTTGTTTTCATTCTATGATTTTGCCCCTCAGACTAATTATTTGATTCTCTGTCCTGTTTTTCAGTCTGTTCCTCAACTTTCTTCCCTCTCCTTCCAAACTAAAGTAACACTTCACTTCTATCACAATTTACTTTGTCTCCTCTGGGTTCGAATAATTATTATTATTATTATTGATATTGCAGACACGCAGTGGTCGAGTTTGTGTATAAACTTTTCATTTCAATGTTTACCTTTTTTTGTTTTTCACTCTTGTTAGAAAATAAAGGTTTAGAATTGTTTTAGGAATATTTTGACTCCTGTCCCTCTTGTCCTTTCTATTCAATTATTTGACAGCATATTGAAAAATATTTCTGCTGCTGAATGGATCAGTACACCCTTTGTGTTGCATGAATGTCAAGTTAAACCACCGGGGTAGTCGTGGTGGTCCTGAGCTCCTTGCAACTCCCTTGAGATCATTTTGAGCGTGTTACTGTATTGCAGTGTGACAGAAACAATGCAAACAATTCAAAGGATAAAATCACTTAAATCTTATATAGAAAAGCTTTTATTGTAAAACGCTTATGGACTAGACATCACAGTATACTGAACAAACAGGGCCACACAGTTTTCTAGTCTAAGAATTGAACAAGTGAAGAACATGTCACATTATCACATCCACAATTTCACACTAAGATTTTTGAACTTTTTAAAGTCTATTTTAAGTTGTTCCTTTTTACATTTATAGTCAACATGCAAGTAACTAAATGTCAAAGAACCACTTACCACTCCTCATTGTTCTGTCATACCGTATGAGTAAGTAACTCCATACGATCGTACCAGTCATCAGACTCCAAAACATTTCATCACGTTTCCACCACCAGATATGTAGTTGTCGTGTGCTGTGGCATTTGGTGCCTTTTTTCTCACTGTGCTTCTCAATTTATTCATATGAAAACGCATGCTTGTCAGATCTTACCGCAATGTCCATTTCAGTCGTTAGTCAATAAGGCCCAGGCTCTGTTCTTTCCCAATGTGCTTTGTAAATGCCTTACACAAGCATATTAGTTGGCATACAAGGCACTGTCCTTATAAGCATGGTCAATAACTACAGGTTGGTTTATTTCACCAGAGCTTGCTTTTTACTCGTCTTGCCTCCCTATGTTTATCCTTTTCTCTCAGGCAGAAATGACAGGTTGCAATATTGGTAATTATAAAGTAGGTCGAGTCCTGAATGCTGATTGGCTGAAAGCTGTAGTATATCAGATCTTATACCATTGGTATGAAAAAAATACTAATTACTGCTCTAATTACATTGGTAACCAGTTAATAGTAGCAATAAGGCACCTAGAGTGCTTGTGGCATATGCCCAATATACCACTAGGGGCTGTGTCCAGGCACGCCAGGATGCGTCTCGCATAGGAACAGCCCTTTAGCTCTGGTATATTGGCCATATACCACACCTCCTCGGGCCTTATTGCTTAATTACGTTCTGTTGTTCTACATTGCACCATTCTTTTCTTCCTCTCTTCAAAGGCTGTGGTGACTATGCAGCACGTGGTGCGATCTCACCCGTTCTCCCTCTCCTATGTGCAGTGACCATAGAGATAACAAAACTCAATGGATATACCTGTTTAAGTGTGGATATTGCCATTGAAGGCTTCCGCTATAAAGTAGTCAACTGGGTGGGGATTCCTATGGGTTATCGCCTCAATGGAGCTGCCCAGGCTGTCACAGACCCTATAATGGCACAGATAAAAAGATGATTCCTCTATGGCAGTGACATACAAGATTGAGGTGGATTTATTTTCCTCAAAATCAACCCCACCACAAACTACTTCTCCACTCTTCTCGTCCTCTCGGTCTTCCTTTCTCTGTCCTCTATACCCATCACCTCTCCCCTCTACATTAAACAGTGGTGACTGACAGCAGAGGGTTGTAGACCTTCTTCCCGTCAGGTGATCTGGTCCCGTGAGCCAGTAGTTCCTGGATGGTGATCCAGTTATCCAGGATCCTACGGCTCCGTTTCTTCTGGCTCCTCCTGTGGCTGAGCTCCAGGATGGTAGTGGGCTCCTGTCCCTGTGTAGCCCCGTGTTGTCCACCACCATGCGACTCCCTCAGGAAGTCCAGCCGGCTCTGCATCATAAACTCCCTGCGTCTGCGCTGCTCCCTGGCCCTCAGCAACTGCTGCTTCCTTTCCTCTTTCGACCAATAGCGGCCCATCTTCATCTCGCTGACGGCATCGTCGTCCGTGGTCATGCCACTGCGCTCTTCTCGGATCTTCATGGCCCGGGCCTTCAGGAGGCGGTCCCTAACGGGACGCTTGGCAACATAGCGGGAGCCGTCGCTTCGTACTTTGACCTTCCACTCCATACGTGGTGAGGCTGGCTGCGGGAGGGGAGGGAGGATGGGTAAGGAGGGAATGTTCTTGCATGTGCTCCCCAGACTCATGGGACTGTCGCTGCCCTCCCTGGGTCGCTCCAGGCCCTCGGAGGTACAGGGGGACCTCAGCTGCATGCAGCTTTGGTAGCGCTGGGGGATTCTGGGGCCAGAGTGGCGGCGGGACAGATAAGGGCTGTTCTCAGCACTACGTCCTCTTCCCCTCCCCTCTACTGTCCCGTTGGTTTTGGGGCGTCCCGCACCTCCGTCCGACCCCCTCCTGGCCGCCCTGTCGCGGGATAGGGATCTGAACTTGGTGCCTCCCGGGCTGGAGGTCTTGGCTTCCGCTCCCCTTCTGTGTGAGTTAGGGGAGTAGGGCTGGTTCAGGTTAGCCTGCCCCCTCTCCTCCCTCCTGCCTCCCCTCTCCCCGTGCCGGCTGGGGGTCCGACACTGCAAAGAATCTCCCCCTCCAGGCTGCTGCGGCCATGTGCAGAGAGGGAGGGGTACTGTTCGGTGACCAGAGGGGTGGTCCTGCAGCTCTCTCCTCCTGTGTTGTAGGCGCTGGTGCTGTCCTTGTCAGAGCGCTCCCTCTCAGGGAGCTCATTAATGTCCGACAGCTCATGGATACAGGACTCCTCGAGAACCAGAAGAGCCACCCGCCCAGCCCCGGCCCCACCTCCTGCTCCGCTCTCCTCCTCCTCCTCCTCCAGGGGCCATGCCTTCAGACAGCGCTCCCGGAGCTGCTGCATCTTCTGGGCCCTCAGGATGTTACGACACTTGAATTCCAGATGGCGTAGCTCCTCTTCCAGGAGGGCCATCTCATGCTGCATCAGGTTCTCATTCCTGTTCACATCCAGAGGAACCCCCCCATCGCCCCCCTGCCCGTGACCCCTATGCTCCCCCAGCAGCAGAAGAGCGTTGCCGTTCTTCTCATAGTAGCACTTGATCTCCAGGAGCTCCCTGTACCTATCGCACTCTTCCTCCGTCAGGCCAGGCATCATCCCCACTGGGTCAGCTGTGTAGACCCTCTCCCCTGCCAGGTCAACACCCCCCACTCCTCCTCCACCACCCAGACAGTCCAGCCCCAGCAGAGAGTCTGTGCTGAAGTGGAACTCTGTGGAGTGACCATGGAGCAGGGGTGGGGTGTCCCTGTCCCCTTGGCCAGAGTGGAACCTGCGCATGCTGCCGGGGGTGTTGGTGGCGTTGGTGGTGGGGGCACTGGTCTGGTCGTCTCCCAGCAGGTCATGTTCTGAGGACTCCTCGTTGCGGGTGCTCTCGTCCGTACGGCCAACCCCGCTGTCCAGCTCCTGGCTGTTGCTCAGCACCGTGTGGAGCAGGCTAGGAGAGTCACGGTGACCCCACCCACGGCCTCCCACCCCACCACCACCCATGACCCCTGGTTCTGCATTGAGAATGGAGGCCCCGTTCCTCAGCTGATGGGGGCTAGGTAGATGGACGGCATTATCCAGAACCTCCAGCTCCAGCTCATCTGGGTCCAGCTGGTTGTCATTCTGAGTTGTAGAACGTGTTTCACATATTGTGTTTGTTGTTTTGATGTCCGTTGTTGAGTTGAAGGTGTCATTGAAGTGGGAAAAGAAACACATGAGAATAAAGCAGGTTTATTTTATTGTACTCTTTTGAACCTCATACAACATGTTAGACCTATGTCTTATTGTTCATCTCAGTCACTAGATGGCGCAGGAGCCAACTTAATGTGTGAGTTCATTACCATTTTAAAGACATTTTTGTACTTGGGGGTATTTTCCACTGACCTGTCTGGATGAATATGTCAATTGGGCCTAAAGGTAAATATATGCACACCCACTCACCCAGCTATTATGCGTGCACACACACATTACCAGTCTGCTCTGTCATGATTTTGTTTAGTGTGTTGTTACTACTAGTGGGTAGGAAAATGACAAATTCATTCCTTTACTCAGACCCTCTGAGATATTGATAATGTGTATGTAAATATTCTGGTTGAATTCCGCAAACAATTCACGCCTCAGAGTGGAGTTGACCACATTTCATTGATATACATTTTAATTGTTTAAATTTTAATAAGTTTCAGGCTTTTGGATTATTCTTATCTAACAACCCCTTTATGTATCTCCCCCTATCCCCAAGACAGGTCCAATACAGACAATTTTATCTGAATATCAAGTCATTTCTGGGTAACAATTAAATACCATACTGTGATTGTTTTCAATTAAAATGGTCAAAAATAAATAAATAATAGCTTCTTGGCAAAAAGCTATTTCTCAAGCAATAATATTGCTCGGACTGTATGGGAGTGGCCTGAGTGAGGGTCCTAATTGGAGGAGCCTAATGGGAGGGATATGTAACCTGAAAACAAGCTGTTATTGGCAGAGAGGGGAAAGTCTCTTTGTTATTGATCTATTAACTTCTACCTCCTGATGTCTTCAGGCGGTCCAGAAAACCCACCCAGCAAACGAGCTGAAATTTCAGCCGGCCTCTTCAAAAGCTCTTACACTAAAAGGATAATAATTTTCACAATTTCACAGTATTATTCCAACCTCAGTGTGGAAATATATATAAAACACAAAAGAAAAATCATGATTTTGACTGCACTGCCCCTTTAATCTCTGCTCATATATTTCTCTCTGATGAATCCCCCTTTCATCAACTCCCTCTGTGAGACAATGCTTTATCAATATGAATCCTATCTCAGTTTTAGCCTACCCTGCATCTCATTTCTCTCTGCAGATTGGAGGGCGCCACATGAGTAAAGGAAAATGAGGGTACGTGCAGTGCGTGACTGACTGGGTAGGAACCTACATTTTAATGGCCCTCGCTTAAATCTGCCCTCTAGCTGAATGTGGACTGCATTCCGATTTCAACACTGACTGTGTCACAGAGCACACGTACAGACGTGTGTTTGTGTCTGTGGTTTATGCACCACTCTCAGTATGAAAAGGGTCAACAATTCTGCCCCATCTGGAGGTGTGTGTTCAGTGATTACCCATTTGCTGTGTGTATGTGTGTATATTATGGGATGTCCTGGGACTGTGTCCTCAGATCTGTTGAGCTGTGACCTTGAGGGAAACAAAGCAATGCCACATTGGCACGTACTGAAAACAAGCAGGCTCTCCTCGTTCTCCCACTAACGCTCGCTGTCCATCCCTCCCACCCCCGCTCCATTTCCCTCTATCTGTCCTCATCTGTCTCCCTCTTCACTCCTCTCACCTTTCCTGTCTCCTGGGTAAACAGGGTAGGGGGAGATGCAGAACTCCAGTCTTATTTCCTTTACATCAATGTCCCCTTGTTATAGAGGTACCAATCTGATCTGCCTTTGATTCTATGTTGATCAATTTGGTGATCTAAAATTGTAAATGGGGGTCTTGTGAAAATAAATAACTGTAGTGGGTGGCGCTGTGGATGTTTTGTACGCTCGATACAGATGTAAGATCTTAATTTGATCCAGTTTGCTACAGCAAGAAAATAATCCTTTAGCAACAAGAAATATGGATTATTATGTGGATTATAATTAATATACATTTTTGTAGAGGATACAATTTTTGTAAGGGAAATTCAAGTCAAATTTCCAAGTGAAAATTACAAACTTCAGAAATCTTTTTATACCTTTTTAAATGTCCTGCTTTGCGGGAATATTATCATGTAATGGGGTGATCAAATTAAGATCCTACATCTGTATGTCAGATGCAGGGTGTTTTGTTCTGGGAGAGGTTCTCACCTCTATTTCGGGCCGGGCCAGGAGCAGGGAGATGTTGGTACTGTCCTCCCTGGTAAGAATGGCCACCGCCTCCTCTCTGTTCTGGATGTCCACCCCGTTTATCTGATTCAGAATCACATATCTGTACTCTGATCCTTTTTTCTACATAGACTTGCTATAATATAGAACTTTGTCTGAAATGTTATCTTAACAATCCTAATGTTCTCTTACCTGTAATATTCTATCCCCCTCTCGGATGCGGCCATCCATAGCAGCTATACTATTGGGGTTGACCTGGAGTGAGAGAGGATTAGGTTAGCTGGCAAACAGGCGATCAGAGCGAGGATAACCCTCATCCTCACTCCCATCCTCCTCACCTCGCCCACATAGATCCCCAGATCCTCCTCATCGTCTGTCCGGTAGCACACCGTTAACCCCAGTTTGTCCTGCTGACGAGACTTATACAGCTCAACCTCCTATTGAAATGTGTGGCAGGAAAAACACACGTTTTGAGTGACAAGTTAACCACCTGAACACTGGTAATGGAGATAGAGAGGGCATGAAGAATGGGATTTCTGTTGGATTAGATGGTAGACAATTTGATTTGACAAGACAATTGAGACTTACCTCGTATTCTAACTCATCCTGTCGGAGATCCCCCTCCTGCTGAGGGATGTCAAAGTAGTTGTTGGGTTCATAATATTCAGGCTCTAGGAGACTGTGAATAAAACATATGAGAAAATATGCCATGTGTCCCAATTTTGTTTGTTTGTCAGACATACAGAATGCAGCGCTTTCAAACATCTTGGATAAATTGAATCTCAAACTCTTCCACCCCCCCCCCTCTCTCTGTCTCTCAATTTAAGGGCTTCATTGGCATGGGAAACATGATAACATTGCCAAAGCAAGTGAAGTAGATAAACAAATGTGAAATAAACAGTAAATCTATGTCTGTCCCTTTCTCTCACACACTCTCTCTCTCACTATCATTCTCTATCCTTCTCTTTCTCTCACACACACACATTCTCTTTCTACTCACAACTCATTGAGCAGGTAGGGTTCCAGGATGGGTGGCAGCGGTGGAGAGGGGGAAGGGTGAGGGGGCGGGGCTCCACATGGGTTGTGGGCGGTCCTTCCCAGGGTCAAGATGTGCTGGAAGCTGATGTCAGTCTGAGTGCCGCTGTCCACACAGTCAGTCAGCCCCCCTGTCACTGCTACTGTCCCGTCCAGCCCCGCTAGTCGCCCTGCATGTCCCGCCCGCCTCCGGGTCCCCCTCCTTAATACGTGAGACAGCAGGGGGTCTTTCACATCCAGGGTGGTGTCCTCAGAGAGACGAGACAGCTCTTTACCATTCAACTAGAGGAGGGAGGGTTCAGAGGTTAGCCAGCAGAAGGTGGGGGAAGAAGGAGAAGAGTGAGATCATAGGTTAGAGAGGAGGAGAAGAAAGGAAGAGTAGGGGAGTGGTGGAGAATGATTAAACACAAAGGAGTACAAGGACATGGAACATACAGAGGAAGATGTGAGAGAGAGCAACACAAAGGAGTACAAGGACATGGAACATACAGAGGAAGATGTGAGAGGGAGCAACACAAAGGAGTACAAGGACATGGAACATACAGAGGAAGATGTGAGAGAGAGCAACACAAAGGAAAACAAGCCATTTATAGAGTGAGAAAGGGCAATGGGTGGGTGGTAGAGATTGGACTGGTGTGTGATTACAATACAGGTGTATATACAGATTAAACAGGATAATAGATAGTAGATTTATTGAGCCACATTAGCAAAGCCCTCACTAGACATACAGACAGAACAGGTTAGTTCACTGTATTAGAATTAACAATAGCACAGAGACTGAGGAGAATAGATGAACACAACACATACAGACAGACCTAAACACAAAGCTAGGGGTTAGTCAGTCAACACAACCAATTAAGTGAACAGACAATAGCACAATACACCTGAACAAATAGAGAAATGTGTAGGTCCATTCAGAAAGGTGCATTCGGAAAGTATTCAGACCCCTTGACTTTTTGCACATTTTGTTAAATCACAGCCTTATTCTAAAATTGATTAAAAAAAAAATCTAATATCATCAATCTACACACAGTACCCCATAATGATGAAGCAAAAACAGGTTTTTAGACATTTTTGCAAATGTATAATATAAAATAAAACTGACATTGCATTTACATAAGTATTCAGATCCTTTACTCAGTACTTTGTTGAAGCACCTTTGACAGTGGTTACAGCCTCGAGTCTTCTTGGGTATGATGCCACAAACTTGGCACACCTGTATTTGGGGAGGTTCCCCCATTCCTCTCTGCAGATCCTCTCAAACTTTGTCATGTTGGACGGGGAGCGTCGCAGCACAGCTATTTTCAGGTCTCTCCAGAGATGTTAGATTGGGTTCAAGTCCGGGCTCTGGCTGGGCCATTCAAGGACATTCAGAGACTTTTCCAGAAGCCACTCCTGCGTTGTCATGGCTGTATGCTTAGGGTTGTTGTCCTGTTGGAAAGTGAACCTTCACCCCAGTCTGAGGTCCTGAGCGCTCTGGAGCAGGTTTTCATCAAGGATCTGTCTGTACATTGCTCTGTTAATCTTTCCCTCAATCCTTACTTGTCTCTCATTCCCTGCCACTGAAAAACATCCCCACAGCATGATGCTGCCACCACCATGCTTCACTGTGGGGATGGTACCAGGTTTCCTCCAGACGTAAGGCTTGGCATTCAGGCCAAAGAGTTCAATCTTGGTTTCATCAGACCAGAGAAGCTTGTTTCTCATGGTCTGAGAGTCTTTAGGTGACTTTTGGCAAACTCTAAGCGCGCTGTCATGCACCTTTTACTGAGGAGTGGCTTCCATCTGGCCACTCTACCATAAAGCCCTGATTGATGGAGTGATGCAGAAATTGTTGTCCTTCTGGAAGATTCTCCCATCTCCACAGAGGAGCTCTGGAGCTCTGTCAGAGTGACCATCGGGTCCTTGGTCACCTCCCTGACAAGGCCCTTCTACACAGATTGCTCAGTTTGGCCAGATGGCCAGCTATTGGAAGAGTCTTGGTGGTTCCAAACTGATGGAGGCCCCTGTGTTCTTGGGGACCTTCAATGCTGCAAGAATATTTTGGTTCACTCGACCAGATCTTTGCCTCGACACAATCCCGTCTCTGAGCTCTACAGACAATTCCATCGACCTCATGGCTTGGTTTTTGCTCTGACCTGCACTGACAACTGTGGGACCTTATATAGACAGGTGTGGGCCTTTCCAAATCATGCCCAATCAATTAAATTTACCACAGGTGGACTCCAATCAAGTTGAAGAAACATTTCAAGGATGATCAATGGAAACAGGATGCACCTGAGCTCAATTTCGTGTCTCACAGCAAAGGGTCTGAATACCTTTGTAAATAAGGTATTCATGTTTTTTTAAATTTGTAATACATCTGAAA